>NC_086118.1:57908534-57978534 GCF_963921235.1 Mobula hypostoma
GACACCCGGGAACTCCAAACTGCTCACCCTTTGCCTTTCCAACTAGTTACTTCTCAGTCCCCTCCTATTGTGTGGCTGAGAATTCAGATTGGTTTTCTTTAGTCCAAATTCTCTCAGAGGTAGTGGTCATTACTTTTAATAATTGTTACAGAATTGTGCCTCAGTGAGAGTCATTATTAATTCTAAATTCCTTACTAATATTTTAGATCAGTGTTTGATTTTTGGTCTGGTGTAATTTGGCCCCTTCGGACAGATGTTTGCAAAAGACACTGTAGCTGACTTAGAGAGTGCAGCTGGTTAGTCGGGGCAGAGTGTTTGACAGTGGTGGATTCATAGTCATTGGTGACGGCACCAAACTCATAGTCATAGTCATACTTTATTGATCCCGGGGGAAAATGGTTTTCGTTACAGTTGCACCATAAATAATAAATAGTAATAAACCATAAATAGTTAAATAGTAATATGTAAATTATGCCAGTAAATTATGAAATAAGTCCAGGACCAGCCTATTGGCTCAGGGTGTCTGACCCTCCCAGGGAGGAGTTGTAAAGTTTGATGGCCACAGGCAGGAATGACTTCCTGTGACGCTCTGTGTTGCATCTCGGTGGAATGAGTCTCTGGCTGAATGTACTCCTGTGCCCAACCAGTACATTATGTAGTGGATGGGAGACATTGTCCAAGATGGCATGCAACTTGGACAGCATCCTCTTTTCAGACACCACCGTCAGAGAATCCAGTTCCATCCCCACAACATCACTGGCCTTATGAATGAGTTTGTTGATTCTGTTGGTGTCTGCTACCCTCAGCCTGCTTCCCCAGCACACAACAGCAAATATGATAGCACTGGCCACCACAGACTCGTAGAACATCCTCAGCATCATCGGGCAGATGTTAAAGGACCTCAGTCTCCTCAGGAAATAGAGACAGCTCTGACCCTTCTTGTAGACAGCCTCAGTGTTCTTTGACCAGTCCAGTTTATTGTCAATTCATATCCCCAGGTATTTGTAATCCTCCACCATGTCCACACTGACCCCCTGGATGGAAACAGGGGTCACCGGTACCTTAGCTCTCCTCAGGTCCACCACCAGCTCCTTAGTCTTTTTCACATTAAGCTGCAGATAATTCTGCTCACACCATGTGACAGTTTCCTACCGTAGCCCTGTACTCAGCCTCATCTCCCTTGCTGATGCATCCAACTATGGCAGAGTCATCCGAGAACTTCTGAAGATGACAAGACTCTGTGCAGTAGTTGAAGTCTGAGGTGTAAATGGTGAAGAGAAAGGGAGACAAGACAGTCCCCTGTGGAGCCCCAGTGCTGCTGATCACTCTGTCGGACACACAGTGTTGCAAGCACACACACTGTGGTCTGCCAGTCAGGTAATCAAGAATCCATGACACCAGGGAAGCATCCACCTGCATCGCTGTCAGCTTCTCCCCCAGCAGAGCAGGGTGGATGGTGTTTAACGCACTGGAGAAGTCAAAAAACATGACCCTCACAGTGCTTGCTGGCTTGTCCAGGTGGGCGTAGACACAGTTCAGCAGGTAGACGATGGCATCTTCAACTCCTAGTCGGGGCTGGTAGGCGAACTGGAGGGGATCTAAGTGTGGCCTGACCATAGGCCGGAGCAGCTCCAGAACAAGTCTCTCCAGGGTCTTCATGATGTGGGAGGTCAATGCCACTGGTCTGTAGTCATTGAGGCCGCTGGGGCGCGGCGTCTTCGGCACAGGGACGAGGCAGGACATCTTCCACAGCACAGGAACCCTCCGGAGCCTTAGGCTCAGGTTGAATACATGGTGAAGTACTCCACATAGCTGAGGGGCACAGGCTTTGAGCACCCTGGTACTGACACCATCCGGTCCTGCAGCTTTGCTTGGGTTGAGACGTTTCAAAACTGTCATCTCACCTGTTCAGCTGTGGAGCCCACCGTGGTGGTTTCGTGTGGGGAAGGGGTATAGTCATGAGAGCAGGGTGGGGGACTGTGACGAGGGGTAGGAGGGGAGAGTGGAATATGTGTTGGTTGGGGGCCGACAACAGATGACTCATGTGGGGGATGGGCAGGGGCCACAATGTCAAATCTGTTAAAGAACAGGTTAAGTTCGTTGGCCCTGTCCATACTGCCTTCAGCTCCTCTGTTGCTAGTTTGCCAGAACCCAGTGATGGTCCTCATCCCCCTCCAGACCTCTCTCATGTTGTTCTGCTGGAGTTTCCACTCAAGCTTCCTCCTGTACCTGTCTTTAGCCTCCCTGATCCTGGCTTTCAGGTCCCTCTGTATTGCCCTCAGCACCTCACTATTTCCATCTCTAAACGCCCTCTTTTTAGCTAACAGGATGTCCTTAATGTCCTTTGTTACCCATGGCTTGTTATTTGAATAACAAAGGACAGTTCTTGTCGGAACATTGCAGTCCACACAGAGGTTGATGTAATCAGTGATGCACTCTGTGAGCCCATCAATATCCTCTCCATGGCTCACAGAGTGCCTGCCAGTCTGTCACCTCAAAACAACCCTGGAGCGCCTCATAAGCCTCCTCCGACCATTTTAGCCCATTTCAATTTGTCCTTGAGAAGGAAATGGCAGATGATGTTCCCTCCTTGCAGATGTTCTGTCTGGTGAAGGTGTTCACATAGGTAGACTTCCAAAACTTTCATCCAGAAGGAATTAGACAGAGGGAACCTGAAAAAAAGATTAACTTTATTTGCCACACTTACATCAAAACATTGGAACATACAGTGAAATGAATCAAAGAGAAACTGAAAAGAGCTTTTCAGGCCAGAGAATGATGGTCTCTGAGGTTTATAGAGCACCTGAATTGGTTAATTTTTGTTTAATGAGAGTTGTTGATCATTTAGAGTTCCTTGCAACTCACTCTTTGTGATGCGTTCTCCTGGTGCTTTTTGCTTAAGCTTGTTACGTTTATTTTGATAGGCTCAGGAATTCCATGTTACTTGTTACTTGGTATTGTTATTATTGATATGTTCATTTAACTGATTATAATTCAATAAAAAGATTTGAAAAGGAAAGGAATTCCACGTATTATTTAAGTGAACATCTGATTAGCCCTAATCGTGGGTTCCTAGTTATGTCTTGCAGTGTCGCTCAGCCGAGCCACCAATGTTCTGTTGGAATTGTTATGAATAAGCTTCTGGTTGCGGTCTCTACGTTGGAATCTGTCTTTCCTCCGCTGTTGGGTTCCGACCTTTCCAGCGCTCACCATAACACAAACACGGTCTGAGGTTGCTCTGGGGACAGCCCACAAGTATCACCATGCTTCCAGCAACACCGTATGCCCCAAACTCACTAACCCTGACCCGTGCATCTTTGCAAGGTGGGAGGAAGGCAAAGAAAACCCACATGGCAGTAGAGGAGGCCATAGATCGACATGTTGGAATGAGATGGGAAATAGAATTTAAATGGCTGACCGCTGGGAAAACCTACCTGCTGTAGATTTTACATAAAACTACACATAAGCAAAGATTAGCACACAACCAATGTGCAAAAAAAAGACAAATTGTACAAATAAGAAAATATTCTTAAGCTCACGGTGACGTTGTGGGTAGCACAGTGCTGTACTGTACAGGATGCCTGAGTTCAATTCCCACTGTTGCCTGTAAGTTCTTCCTGTGACCATATGGGTTTCCTCCGAGGGCTCCAGTTTCCTCCCACAGTCCAAAGATTAATTGGTCATTGTAAATTGTCCGGTGATTAAGTTGTGTATTTAATATTTCAATAATATTTTAGTAATCTTGTAGATATATATTGGTTGATAAGCATTCTTGTTTGGTTAAATAATTACCTACGGGTCATATCTAAAAATATGTTAATTGCCTACATCATCATGTGATACGTGCACACCTTGCTTAAAGTAAAGACAAAGTCAGGCCCACTTTTCCAAACTCCTGTGCTTTCCTTGAATTAGTTTAATGTTTTGAAGTTACAAAACATAGCCATAAGATCATAAGATATCATCATCATCATCATCAACATCATCATCATCACCATCATCATCAGCACCATCATCAGCAGCAACATCATCATCATCATCATCAGGTGCCGTGCCCAGTTTAAGCTTTGACTGCCATGGCCACGCACTCCTGTTTCGGGTCAAGTGGATCAATTCATTGGTATTCATTTCCAGTTCTCTGGCTGCTGTCTCCATCATCATTTGTCTTTGTCTTCCTCTTGCTTTCTTCCCTTCAATCTTTCCCATAATTACCGTGCATTCTAACTCCTCTTTCCTAATCACATGTCCAATGAAGTTACATTGCCTTTTCATGATCTCATACATTATTTCCCTTTTTGTGTTTGCTCTGTTCATAACATCCTCGTTAGATATTTGTTTCATCCATGATATTCTTTGCATTCTCCTCAAAAACCACATCCCTGCTGCTTCAATTCGTTTCCACATATTACTAGATATCGTCCAGCATTCTGAGCCATATAATATAACTGGATAAACGTAACATTTCAGTACTCTGAGACGGGTTGTCATAAGATATAGGAGCAGAAATAGGCCATTTGGCCCATCGAGTCTGCTCCAACATTTCATTATGGCGGATCCAATTTTCCTCGCAGCCCCAGTCTGCTGCCTTTCCCCCATATCCCTTCATGCCCCGACCAACAGATTCATGACAGGTTAGGCTAAGATTAAATTGGGGGATTGCTGGATGGCGTGGCTCGAAGGCAAGAGGGGCTTATTCTGCACTGTATCTCAATAAATAAATAAAATAATTACTTGAAACTGCAAGTCTTGCTCTGGTAATTTGACAAACTTATCTTTTCAGTGTCAGTAGAATTAAAGTGTCAACTTGGAGAAGTTTAATGCAGTGTGATCGCGGGACCATCACCCCATGAGGAGGAGCCAGGGTCTCGGGAGAGCACTGAGTGCTGGGGAGTGGCCGAGGAGCTGAGGTGAGTGTGCTTTAAAAGGAGCATGGAGGGAAACTGAAGGGTTAAACAGAGTGTTGATTAGTTGATTAGAGGGCGTGAGTACTTGAGATAATTGGCAGGGACAAATAAAAGGAGGGGTAACTGAAGAGGAGCCAAGAATGAGGATCTGAGTTTGGGAATTGTGTTGGTTTTGGCTAGGGCAGGAGAGGCAGGGTTGAGAGGTTCCTGAGTGCAAGGAAGTTGGAAATATCTTACCCAGATTCAGCCTAGTAGTTTGGAAAGGGTTAGTTTGTAGCCTATGGCTGCAAAAGAGAGAGAGAGGGGGTTGAGATTGAAGGAGGAGGGTGGGAGACTGTAGAATACTCCAGAAGTAAGGGTAGCCAAAAAAGGGGTGCATCAAGTGAAAGACCTGAAGTAATGGGGGACAACAAATTGAAAGGAAATGGGTGAATTGGAGGAATTTATAGTTCTGTATAAAATTAAAGGTCAGAAGGAAGAGGAAGGAGGATTTAGAGCTCTTAATCCTTTGAAATTGTCAGCAGCATTAGAGAACCAAATAGGTAAAGGATTCTAGGCCAAGATTTTGTCTAATGGATTGCTGAAAATTTGTTGCAAAGATATTGACCAATATAACAGTACTAGAATGGTGGGAAAATTGGTTGTGAAAGTGGAGTGTATTACTCTGAAAGAAAGGAAGGGAGTTAAAGGGGTAGTGTATGGTATTTGGTCTGGCATGACTGAAAAGGAAATTTTGGACAATATTAAAGGTGGTCGAGTGATTGAAGCCAAACGATTAAAATCGAGAGAAGGTGGTAATTGGGATCCCACTGTTCTTCTGGTTTTTGCAGGTGATGTTCTTCCAACTAGAGACTATCTTGGGTGCATGTCTTATCAAGTTAGAGAATATATTGGACCTCCCTGGCACTGTTATAATTGCCAGAGATTTGGACATGTTGCTGGTTCATGTCGAGGTAAAGGAAGATGTATGAAATGTGGAGAGGATCATGATATTAAAGCATGTAAGGCAGCGGTGCCTAAATGCAGTAACTGTGGAGGGGACCATATAGCGGTGTTCAGAGGATGTGAGTATTTTAGTAAGGCAAAGCAGATTCAGGATGTTAGTATCCAACAAAAAATATCATATGCTGAAGCAGTAAAGAAAGTTGATAGAGAGCAAAGGATAAGTAAAGAAAAGATTGGAATGATGGGGAGTCAGTTCATTCCTAGTTATCCAACTATGTTCCTTCAGGCATGTTGTTGATGACTAAAGAGTCTTTTATGGCGTTTGTTGTTGATGTACTGGTCGGGGCTAAAACTACAGTCAAGAGGTTGGATATGATAAAAGTAGTTGTTGGAGCTGCAGAGAGATTCCTTGATATAAAACAAATTTCACCGGAAAAATTACATGAGTATATGACAGACAAACTATCACTGAATACTTCCCAGTTGTCGGGATCAGAGAGTACAGAGGAGCTTTATGTGGATGAAGAGGCCAATAATTGGTATTTGGATGTTTTTAACATTACAATGGAATGCAAGAAGTTTAACTGCAAATGGTCAAGAGTTAAAAAGATTTGTTGGAACTTTTAAAGACAAGCCTGATTTGATCTGTATACAAGATACATGGTTAAAACCTCATTTAGATTTTGTGATCCCTGAATATGATAGTTTGAGACAGAACAGGGAAATCCGGTGGAGGGTATGCAACTCTCATGAAAACAGGACTCCAGTTCAGAAGACTTGATTTTAAATCTAACCTTGAAATTGTGGCTGTGGAGGTTTGGAGCTCTCGTGGTCAAACAACTTTGATTAAATTTTATAATCCAGGTAATGTTATCAGATTTGGATGAAATTATGAATAAGGTAAGATCCCCAGTAATCTGGGTTGGAGATTTCAATGCCCATAATCCTATATGGGGTGGTGAAAGTAAAGATAGTAATGGAGCAGTAATAGAGGAGTTTCTAGATAAATACAACCTGGTACTGCTAAATGACAAAAGGCCTACGAGATCTAATATTGTAAAGAATACCTGTAGTCGCTTAGATTTATCCATCACTTCCTGAAACTTAGCTAGGGCTGGGGAATGGGATGTTATGGACAGATACACACTAGGAAGTGATCACTATCCTATATTATGTAGATTTTACACCTCAGACTTCAACTACTGCACAGAGTCTTGTCATCTTCAGAAGTTTTCTGATGACTCTGCATCAGCAAGGGAGATGAGGCTGAGTACAGGGCTACGGTAGGAAACTTTGTCACATGGTGTGAGCAGAATTATCTGCAGCTTAATGTGAAAAAGACTAAGGAGCTGGTGGTGGACCTGAGGAGAGCTAAGGTACCGGTGACCCCTGTTTCCATCCAGGGGGTCAGTGTGGACATGGTGGAGGATTACAAATACCTGGGGATACCAATTGACAATAAACTGGACTGGTCAAAGAACACTGAGGCTGTCTACAAGAAGGGTCAGAGCCATCTCTATTTCCTGAGGAGACTAAGGTCCTTTAACATCTGCCGGACGATGCTGAGGATGTTCTACGAGTCTGTGGTGGCCAGTGCGATCATGTTTGCTGTTGTGTGCTGGGGTAGCAGGCTGAGGGTAGCAGACACCAACAGAATCAACAAACTCATTCGTAAGGCCAGTGATGTTGTGGGGATGGAACTGGACTCTCTGACAGTGGTGTCTGAAAAGAGGATGCTGTCCAAGTTGCATGCCATCTTGGACAATGTCTCCCATCCACTACATAATGTACTGGTTGGGCACAGGAGTACATTCAGCCAGAGACTCATTCCACCGAGATGCAGCACAGAGCGTCATAGGAAGTCATTCCTGCCTGTGGCCATCAAACTTTACAACTCCTCCCTGGGAGGGTCAGATACCCTGAGGCAATAGGCTGGTCCTGGACTTATTTCCTGGCATAATTTACATATTAGTATTTAACTATTTATGGTTTTATTACTATTTAATTATTTAAGGTGCAACTGTAACGAAAACCAATTTCCCCCGGGATCAATAAAGTATGACTATGACTATTTGGTAGAAATTTGATAGTAGAAGTTGAGGAGAGGTCTGCTAGGTATAACTTTTCTTTTTCTTTGGCCCTTTGGGATGAGGACCAGGAGAAAGCTGTGGATATAATAGAAGAGATTAATAGCGAGGGCTCCATAGACGATTGGAATGAATCCTCTGTTCTATAATTCATAAAGTTGCTCAGTTGACTATTCCGCTACAGAATGTTCCTAAGCTCAAGCATTAGTTCCGTGGTGGAATAAAAATTGTGATATAGCAGTAAGAAACAGAAATAGAGCTTACAGGAAATTAAGAAAGTACCCAGTGTTAGATAATGTTATGGAGTATAAAAAGGAAAGAGCAGTAGCAAGGAGAGTAATTAAAAATGCAGAGAGGGATAGTTGGAGAAGATTTTGTGGAACCCTGGGCCCTGAGACACCTATAAAGCAGCTATGGACGATCATTCACAGAATGTCAGGGATATATAGGAAACCATCTATCCCAGCTTTGCTGAAAGGAGATATTGAAGCTGTAACCGATAAGGAAAAGGCTGATATGTTTGTGGAGGTGTTCCAAGCATTACACAGTTCTGGAGAGTGAGGTGATTTGAGAAAGGAAATTATCTCAAACGAAAGTTGGAAATTGGACAGGAGTTTGGATGATAATAGCTCCATAAATTTGTTTTTCCTCCCTTCAGGAATTGCAGGAAGCTGTCCAATCAAGTTCAAACACTTCTCCTGGTAAGGATGGACTATGTTATGAATTGCTTAAGCATTTAGATGATTCTGTATTAATAGAAATACTAGCTTTGTTTAATTCAGTGTGGAAAGAAGGAAAATTACCAGTAGAATGGAAGCATGCGGAGGTAGTTCCAGTTTTAAAGCCAGGTAAGGATGTGTCTAGTCCTAGTTCGTATCGGCCTATAGCTTTAACGTCAGTGCTTTGTAAAACTATGGAACGAATGGTCACCAACAGACTTGTTTATATTTTGGAAAATAAGGGACATTTTGCTGCCTATCAAAATGGTTTTAGAACTGGAAGATCAACAATGGAATCTGTTGCCCTTTCAGATCATAATATTAAAAAATCATTTCAAAATAGAGAAGTAATGGTAAGTGTATTTCTAGATATTGAAAGAGCGTATGACTCACTATGGAAGGATGGCTTATGAATTAAACTCTATGATGCGGGAATTAGAGGTAGAATGTTTAATTGGATCAAAGATTTCCTTAAGGAAAAGACAATTCAAGTAAGAATAGGCGGAACAAACTCCAAGTCAGTTAAAATAGGTAATGGTACCCCTCAAGGAAGTGTCATTAGTCCACATGAGGAATTCTGCAGATGCTGGAAATTCAAGCAACACACATCAAAGTTGCTGGTGAACACAGCAGGCCAGGCGGCATCTCTAGGAAGAGGTACAGTTGATGTTTCGGGCCGAGACCCTTCGTCAGGACTGCTAATGCTGTCATTAGTCCAGTTCTTTTTAATGTCATGATAAATGATATCTTTGAGGTAGGGACAGAATTTGGCAAATCATTGTTTGCATACGATAGTGCAATCTGGAAAAGAGGAAGAAACGTCAAGTATATATTAAGGCAGGTACAAAAGGCTTTAAGGTCAGTTGAAAACTGGGCTAATAAATGGGGTTTCAGGATTTCTGCTTTGAAGTCCAAATATATGATTTTTGGCTTTAGAAGAAAGATTCCTGATTGTGAATTGTGTCTATATGATTCTCCACTAGAAAGAGTCAAGGTATTCAAGCTTTTAGGTGTCTGGTTTGATGAAAGACATACTTGGAGGGTTCATATAGATGAAACAATTGGAAAGTGTGGGAAAGTTTTAAATGTTATGAGAAGTATTGCTGGATGCGACTGGGGAGCCGGGTGGGAAACTATGTACTTGAGATATCTAGCTATGATTAGATCAGTTATTGATTATGGTTGTATAACTTATGGTTCTGCTGCTACGGCAGTGCTTGGAAAACTAGACACTGTGCAGTCCAAAGCACTTAAGACTCTGTTGTGGAGCTTTTAGAACAACATCAGTCCCAGCATTATGCATGGAGATGGGAGAAGTGCCTCTGCATTTAAGAGGAATTCAGTTGGGCCTGCAGTATTGGGCAAAACTAAATAGATTCACTTACAGCTGTCCGCCAAAGTGTCTTTTGCAGGGGAAGTCAGAGCACCAAAAATTAAAAGATACTCATTTTTAGATTTGGTTAATAACTGGGCTGTGAGATTGAAACTGACTGAAGACATAGTTGACCAAATTTGCTTGCCACCCGTCCCTTTTTGGCTCTTTCCAGAACCAGAAGTAGACCTATTCCTCCTTTTTCAGTTTCAAGGAAGCAGAGCAAATTCATCAGTGTTGATCACAAATGAATATTTAAATAATAAATAGGGATCTTATCTGAAGATTTTTACTGATGGCTCAGTGGACCCAGAGAGCAGTAGGGCAGGATTTGGGATGTATGTGTCTCCACTTGGAGTTAAGATTGGTCACCGGGTTTCAGATGGTGTTTCTGTCTTTGCAACAGAATTATTAGCAATCCTCTGGGCCTTATGGTGGATAGAAGACTCTCAACCACGTAGGGTTATCATCTGTTCAGATTCTGCTGCTGCCTTAGAGTCTATAAAAGGGAATAAATCATAGTTATTGAGATTCTCAGTGTTGTTTAGAGTAGGGAAGATGGGTTGTGCAGTTAGATTTTCAGGGATACCTGGGCATGCTGGGGTGGAGGGAAATGAAATTGTGGATGGCATTGCAAAGTCTGCCTTACAGAGCAGGCAAGTAGAAATTAGAGTTTGCCTAGGCAGAGCAGAATTGAGAAGTAGGATTAGAAAAGGTACAGAGAAGAAGTGGCAGGAGGATTGGAAAAATGAATTAAAGGGCAGGCATTATTTTTCTAGTCACCCACTAGTTAAAAAGGTCTCAAACTGTTATATAATAGGAAAACATCCTACTGGACTATGTGATTGTGGTAGTCCAGAGACAGTCCAGCATGTTTTGCTGAGCTGTATCCGATATAAAATTGAAAGAAACATGTTGTTCAAGAGGTTGTCTGGCTTAAATGTATTTTGGTTTTCTATTAAATCTTTGTTTGGCCATCAAGAGAATCAACATCTGATTGAAGAGTTTATTATTCAGTTTATACGTGAGACTAGGTTGTATTTGAGAATTTGAGTTCCTTGAAGTGCTATAATTAATTATTCATCCTGTGGAGGGCAGTAATACCCCTAGATGTATCTAAACTGCCGGAAGAAGAAGAGGAGGAGCAGCCAGTGTGTGAGTGGCTCAGGGTAGGAGTGGAGCTTTGGGGCTTTGGCTCCAGAGGCTTCAGCGAGCAGAGGCTGAGGACAGGGTCGCTCCCAGTGTGGTAAGGCTGGGTAAGTTCCTTTAATTAATTTAATTAACTTAGGAATAGGTAATGGAGGCAGCAGTTAAGGCAGTTGAGTGCTCTGTATGCAGTATGTGGGAAGTCAGGGCCAGCACAATTGTCCCTGATGACTACACCTGTAAAAGGTGCATCCAGCTGCAGCTCCTGACAAACTGAGTTATGGAACTGGAGCTGGAGCTGGATGAACTTCGGATCATTCGTGAGGCAGAAATAGGAGATTCAGGGAGATAGTCACCCCTAAAAGTCAGGAGACAGGTAGCTGGGTGGCTGTCAGGAGAGGGAAGGGGAATAAACAGAAAGAGCAGAGCACCCCTGTGGCCATTCCCATCAACAATAAGTATACCATTTTGGATACCGTTGGTGGGGACGACCTACCAGGGACAAGTTGTAGTGGTTACATCTCTGGCACCGAAACTGGACCCTCAGCTCAGAAAGGAAGGAGGGAAAAGAGGAGAGCAGTAGTGATAGGGGATTCGATAGTTAGGGGGACAGATAAGAGATTCTGTGGGAGAGATCGAGAATCCTGGATGGTCTGTTGCCTCCCTGGTGCCAGGGTCCGTGATATCTCAGATCGAGTTCTCAGTATTCTCAAGAGGGAGGGTGAGCAGCCAGATGTCGTGGTCCATGTAGGGACCAATGACGTGGGTAGGAAGGAGGAGGAGATCCTGCAAAGAGAGATTAGGGAGTTAGGTGCAAAGTTGAAGGACAGGACCTCCAGGGTTGCAATCTCAGGATTGCTACCCGTGCTACGTGCTAGTGAGGCTAGAAATAGAAAGATAATGCAGCTAAATACGTGGCTAAGGAGATGGTGCCGGAGGGAGGGGTTCATGTTTCTGGACAATTGGGCTTTGTTCCAGGGAAGGTGGGACCTGTTCCAACAGGACGGTTTGCATCTGAACTGGAGGGCGACTAACATCCTTGCGGGCAGGTTTTCTAGTGCTGCTCCGGGGGGTTTAAACTAGATTTGCAGGGGGAGGGGAGCCAGAGTGTTAGAGCAGATAGTGAGGTGGAGGAGGATAAAGGTCATGTGAGGACTGCACCTATAGACAGAAATCAAAGGTTTGTACGTGATAGAAATATTCTCAGGTGCATCTATTTCAATGCAAGGAGTATTGTAGGTAAGGCAGATGAGTTTAGGGCATGGATTGACATGTGGGATTACGACATTATTGCTATTAGTGAGACTTGGTTGCAGGAGGGGCAGGACTGGCAGCTTACTGTTCCGGGGTTCCGTTGTTTCAGATGTGATGAGGAGGGGGAGGGATGAAAGGGGGAGGAGTGGCATTACTAGTCAGGGAGAATATCACAGCTGTCAGTAGACAGGACAGCTCGGAGGGCTTGTCTACAGAGGCCATATGGGTGGAGCTGAGGAACGGGAAAGGGGTGACTACACTATAGGGTGGTATTATAGACTGCCCAATAGTCAGAGAGAATTGGAGGAGCAAATCTGTAGAGAGATAGCAGACCGATGTAAGAAACAGAAAGTTGTAATAGTAGGGGATTGTAACTTTCCACATATTGACTGGGACTCCCACACTGTGAAAGGGTTAGATGGCGTGGAGTTTGTCAAATACATTCAGGAAAGTTTTCTGAATCAACATATAGAGGTACCTATGAGAGAGGATGCAATATTTGATCTCCTATTAGGGAACCAGACAGGTCAGATGACAGAAGTATGTGTAGGCGAACATTTTGGGTCTAGTGACCATAATGTCATTACTTTCAAGTTAATTATGGATAAGGATAGGTCTGTGTCTCGAGTTGAGGTTCTAAATTGGAGAAGGGCCGATTTTGTGGAAATGAGAAAGGATCTAGGAAGAGTGGATTGGGATAAGTTGTTTTCTGACAAGGATGTGTTCAGTAAGTGGAAGGCCTTCAAAGGCGAAATTTTGAGAGTGCAGAGTTTGCCTGTTCCTGCAGGCATAGGAACCTTGGTTTTCAAGGGATATTGGTGATCTGGTTAAGAAAAAGAGAGAAGTGTATAGCAGATATAGGCAACAAAGAACAAATGAGGGGCTTGAAGAGTACAGAAAATGTAAGAAAATATGAAAGAAGGAAATCAGGAAGGCAAAAAGAAGACATGAGGTTGCCTTGGCAGATAATGTGAAGGTAAACCCAAGGGGTTTCTACAAGTATATTAAGAGTAAAAGGATAGTAAGGGACAAAATTGGTCCCCTAGAAGATCAGAGTGGTCGTCTATGTGTGGAGTCTCACAAGATGGGGAGATCTTAAACAATTTTTTTGCATCATTATTTACTCAGGAAACTGGCATAGTGTATATGGAAGGAAGGGAAACAAGCAGTAGTGTCATGGAACATATAGAGATTAACGAGAAGGAGGTGCTTGCTGCCTTACAGTGAATAAAGGCAGATAAATCCCCTGGGCCTGACATGATATTTCCTCAGATCTTGAGACAGACTAGTGTAGAAATTGCAGGGACCCTGGCAGAAATATTTAAAATGTCCTTAGCCACAGGTGGGGTGCCGGAGGATTGGAGGGTAGCTCATGTTGTTCCGTTGTTTAAACAAGGCTCCAAAAGTAAACCAGGTACTTTCCTTTATTGTCACAAACGATTGATACTAGAGTGTACAATCATCACAGCGATATTTGATTCTGCGCTTTGTGCTCCCTGGAGTACAAATCGATAGTAAATATTAAAAAATTAAATTATAAGTAGAAAATAGAAAAGGGAAAGTAAGATAATACAAAAAAAAAACCGAGAGGTCCGGATATTTGGAGGGTACGGCCCAGATCCGGGTCAGGATCTGTTCAGCAGTCTTATCACAATTGGAAAGAAGCTGTTCCCAAATCTGGCCATATGAGCCTTCAAGCTCCCGAGCCTTCTCCCGGAGGGAAGAGGGATGAAAAGTGTGTTGGCCGGGTGGGTCGTGTCCTTGATTATCCTGGCAGCACTGCTCCGACAGCGTGCGGTGTAAAGTAAGTCCAAGGACAGAAGATTGGTTTGTGTGATGTGCTGCGCTGTGTTCATGATCTTCTGCAGCTTCTTCCGGTCTTGGACAGGACAACTTCCGTACCAGGTTGTGATGCACCCTAGGAGAATGCTTTCTACAGTGCATCTATAAAAATTAGATGATTACAGGCCGGTGAGCCTGACATCAGTAGTAGGTAAATTATTGGAAGGTGTTCTGAGAGATCGGATATACAAGTATTTGGACAGTCAAGGGCTGATTAAGGATAGTCAGCATGGCTTTGTGCATGGTAGATCATGTTTAATGAATCTTGTAGAGTTTTTTGAGGAGGTTACCAAGAAAATAGATGAAGGAAAGACTGTGGATGTTGTCTACATGGACTTTAGTAAGGCCTTTGACAAGGTCCCACATGGGAGGTTAGTTCAGAAGGTTCAGACACTAGGTATCCATGGAGAGGTTGTAAACTGGATTCGAAATTGGCTGTGTGGGAGAAGACAGAGTGGTAGTGGATGATTGCTTCTCAGACTGGAGACCTGTGACTAGTGGTGTGCCTAGGGGATCTGTGCTGGGAACCATTGTTGTTTGTTGTCAATGATCTAAATGATAATGAGGTAAATTGGATCAGCAAGTTTGCTGATGACACTAAGATTGGAGGTGTTGTGGGCAGCGAGGAAGGCTTTCAAAGCTTGCAGAGGAATCTGGACCAACTAGAAAAATTGCAGATGGAACTTAATGCAGACAAGTGTGAGGTGTTGCATTTTGGAAGGACAAATCAAGGTAGGACATACACAGGAAATGGTAGGGCACTGAGGAGTGCAGAGGAACAAAGGGATCTGGGAATTCAGATACATAATTCTCTGAAAGTGGTGTCACAGGTAGACAGGGTTGTAAAGAAGGCTTTTGGCATCCTTGCATTCATAAATCAAAGTATTAAGTTGGGATGTTATGGTGAGGTTGTATAAGACATTGGTGAAGCCAAATTTGGAGTATTGTGTACAGTTCTGGTCACCTAACTATAGGAAGGATATCAGTAAGATTGAAAGAGTGCAGAGACGATTTACTAGGATGTTGCCAAGTCTTCAGGAGTTGAGTTATGGGGAAAGATTGAACAGGTCAGGACTTTATTCCTTGGACCGTAGAAGAATGAGAGGGGATTTGATAGAGGTTTGCAAAATTATGAGGGGTATAGACAGAGTAAATGTGAATAGGTTCTTTTCTCTTAGATTAGGAGAGATAAATACAAGAGGACATGGCTTTAAGCTGAAAGGTGAAAGGTTAGGGGGAACTTCACTCAGAGTGGTGGGAGTGTGGAACGAGCTGCCATCTGATGTGATAAATGCGGGCTCACTCTTAAGTTTTAAGAATAAATTGGATAGATACATGGATGGGAGAGGTCTGGAGGGTTATGGACTGGGTGCAGGCCAATGGCACTAGCGGAATAAAGTTTCATCACAGACTAGAAGGGCCGAACGGTCTGTTTTCTGTGCTGTAGTGTTCTATAGTTCAGTTTCGAGCCTATCCATCACCATTCAAATGAGGAAGCAAATCAAGTTTATTAATTACATGCCACTGAGGTGAAAGGTGAAAGCCTTTTGCCACCACAAACAGAAGCTAATTATGAGTCAACTGCACTTCATCTTTACTTGAGCAGACATTGTCAGTTACATAGAAAGGTATTGAAATTGATTACACTCTCCTGCCATACAAATGTCACTGAAAATTCCTCTAGTAGTTTCATTTCATTACTTGCATACAGACCTCGAGGGCACTTGGAGACGGGCCTTGTGTACAAGTTGAAAGACCGGTATGTAAGATTGGGAATGTCATTCAATTCTATCTTTAAAAACCTATTGATTTATCTTTTCTGAATTGTGGCAGTCCAGAAGCCCGGTTTCATTCCAATTTTAAAAAAGATTTTAAAACGATTAGCTTTGTCACATGTACACCGAAATATTGAACGGAAAAGCCTAGAAAAAGTGATGGATGCAGTCCAGTCCAAATTGCAAAGTCTGACACACAACGATGTGCAAAAGAAGACAAACTGTACCTATAAAATGAAGAAGTAAATAGATAATACTGAAAACGTGAGTCCTTGAAAGTGAGTCTGTAGGTTGCGGAATCAGTTCAGCGTTGAGGAGAGTGAAGTTTTCCACGCTAGTTCAGGAGCCTGACGGTTGAGGGGTGATAACTGTTCCTGAACCTGGTAGTGTGGGACCTGATGGTTGAGGGGTAATAACTGTTCCTGAACCTGGTGGTGTGGGACCTGATGGTTGAGGGGTAATAACTGTTCCTGAACCTGGTGGTGTGGGACCTGATGGTTAAGGGGTGATAACTGTTCCTGAACCTGGTAGTGTGGGACCTGATGGTTGAGGGGTAATAACTATTCCTGAACCTGGTGGTGTGGGACCTGATGGTTGAGGGGTAATAACTGTTCCTGAACCTGGTGGTGTGGGACCTGATGGTTGAGGGGTGATAACTGTTCCTGAACCTGGTGGTGTGGGACCTGATGGTTGAGGGGTGATAGCTGTTCCTGAACCTGGTGGTGTGGGACCTGATGGTTGAGGGGTGATAACTGTTCCTGAACCTGGTGCTGTGGGGCCTGATGGTTGAGGGGTAATAACTGTTCCTGAACCTGGTGGTGTGGGACCTGATGGTTGAGAGGTGATAACTGTTCCTGAACCTGGTGGTGTAGGACCTGATGGTTGAAGGGTAATAACTGTTCCTGAACCTGGTGGTGTGGGACCTGATGTTTGAGGAGTGATAACTGTCCCTGAACCTGGTGGTGTGGGACCTGATGGTTGAGGGGTGATAACTGTTCCTGATCCTGGTGGTGTGGGTCCTGATGGTTGAAGGGTAATAACTGTTCCTGAACCTGGTGGTGTGGGACCTGATGTTTGAGGAGTGATAACTGTCCCTGAACCTGGTGGTGTGGGACCTGATGGTTGAATGGTGATAACTGTTCCTGAACCTGGTGGTGTGGGACCTGATGGTTGAGGGGTGATAACTGTCCCTAAACCTGGTGGTGTGGGATCTGATAGTTGAGGGGTAATAACTGTTCCTGAACCTGGTGGTGTGGGACCTGATGGTTGAGGGATAATAACTGTTCCTGATCCTGGTGGTGTGGGATCTGATAGTTGAGGGGTAATAACTGTTCCTGAACCTGGTGGTGTGGGTCCTGATGGTGGAGGGGTGACTGTTCCTGAACCTGGTGGTGTGGGATCTGATGGTTGAGAGGTGATAACTGTTCCTGAACCTGGTGGTGTGGGACCTGATGGTTGAGGGGTGATAACTGTTCCTGAACCTGGTGGTGTGGGATCTGATGGTTGAGAGGTGATAACTGTTCCTGAACCTGGTGGTGTGGGACCTGATGATTGAGGGGTGATAACTGTTCCTGAGCCTGGTGGTGTGGGATCTGATGGTTGAGGGGTGATAACTGTTCCTGAACCTGGTGGTGTGGGGCGCAAGGCTCCCGTATCTCCTGCCTGATGGTAGTTGCGAGAAGAGAGCAAGGCCTGGATGGTGGTTTCCTGATGATAGATGCTGCTTTCTCGTGGCAGCGCTCCTTTGTAAATGTGCTCAGTACACAACAGGACCACAAGCTCGGGAAATATCTCCTTAAACTTCCCCAAAACCATCAGCGGCGGTGGCAATTTTGATCACCTCCCGTAGCGTCTTGGTGACATATTTTTCCTGATCATTCTCCTGAGATGTTTGTGCGCTGCGTAATTGCAGATTGTTGTTCGAGCATTCAAGTGATTTATGTGAAGAATAGTAAATCCCAGAATCATTAGCAGTCGGAATTAATCAACAGGTCTGAATGTTTTATATGTAGACTAAAGAATACGGAGACTGAGTTAAATTGTAATTGAGCATTTTTGATGAAGTGCTGAACTGCGAGACGGAGTTGTATCTGTTATTTAATCATATCGCTTTCACACTTTGCGATCACTCAGTTGTATGTGATCATTTTTAACCTACGTGATGGACTTTATGGGGCAGATTTATTCTGTTTTGTCTTCCAGTGTCAGCCTGATGTGGTGAGCGCAGGTTTGTCTGCGAGCGCGGTGCTTTCACGCAGTGCAGGCGCCGCAGACCCGGTTTGCGCTCTGGTATCTTTACCCCAAGGTCACTAAGTAGTCGCTGTCAAGTCCTGTGAAATAGAGCGGCCAGAGAAAACATTTAAACCATGGAGGTCTCAACAAGTATTGGAGAACTGTTACTTTATCATTTCCTGTCAGATGCTGGGGCATCTGAACATAACGTCACTTTATGCGCATACAACCCGCTTATGTATATCAGCTAATCTTAACATTCAAGTTCCAGGCTTATTTAGCAAATGTACTGAAGTGTAGGTGAAATGTGTCGTTTGCCTTAACACACAACGCAGCCCTTGGTGCGCTGGGGGCAGCCCGCAAGTCCGGTGACGACACTGTGCACCCCCAGCGCTCGGCAGAACGACGCGGCAGGTCAGCTCAGCAACAACAGTACAGCTAATCAACCCTCCACTCCGAGACAGTCTGCCATCTTCACACTCCAGTCTCACACAAACCCTACCCCCCACCCCTCTCTCCCTCACTCACTCCCTCCACCCAGCACCCACACAAGCGCCCCACCCCTCCCTCACTCCACCCACCACCCACACAATCCCCCCACCCTTCCCTCCCTCCCTCACTCCCTCCACCCAGCACCCACACAAGCGCCCCACCCCTCCCTCACTCCCTCACTCCACCCACCGCCCACACAATCCCCCCACCCCTCCCTCCCTCACTCCCTCCACCCACCACCCACACAAGCCCCCCACCCTTCCCTCCCTCCACCCACCACCCACACAATCCCCCCACCCCTCCCTCCCTCACTCCCTCCACCCACCACCCACACAAGTGCCCCACCCCTCCCTCACTCCACCCACCACCCACACAAGCACCCCACCCTTCCCTCCCTCCACCCACACAAGCGCCCCACCCCTCCCTCCACTCACATACACCCGTCCTCCAACCTCGAGACAGTCTGCCTTCTTCACACTCCAGTCTTCAACAAACTGGTACAGTATTCAGACGTGGACACGCAGGTATTGGATTCAAAGATTCAAAGTACATCTATTATTAAAGTATGCATATGACCCTGAGATTTGTCTTCCCTGCAGACAGTCACAGAACAAAAAGGGACTGTGAAACCAACCCATGCAAAGAAAAACATCAAATGTCATATTTATTGTGTTCTGAGTGCTCATTGTGTTTTTGATACTGTATTTTAATGCTCATTGTGTTTTTAATGCTGTATCAGATCCAGAGTAACGATCATTTGATTCTCCTTTACCCTCATATACTGAAGAATGACAATAAACGATCTTGAATCTTCAATCACGAACAATAACACTCACATGTCTCCATCACTGATACAAAATGAGTAATGTCAGAAGGGGGAGGAGAGGGTCAGTCCATCACGGGAAACACCTTCCCACCACTAAGCACATCTACTCAGAGTCCTGCTACAGGAAAGCTGCATCCATCATCAGGGACCCCCACCACCTAGGCCATACTCTCATCTCACTGCTACCATTGGGAAGGATGTACAGGAGCCTCAGGAACCACACCACCAGGTTCAGGGACAGTTATCACCCCTCAACCGTCAGGTCCCACACCACCAGGGTCAGGGACAGTTATCACCCCTCAACCGTCAGGTCCCACACCACCAGGTTCAGGGACAGTTATCACCCCTCAGCCATCAGGGGTGTGTGCTTAGCCCACTGCTCTACCTCTCTATACCCATGACTGTGTGGCTAGGCATAGCTCAAATACCATCTATAAATTTGTTGAAGATACAGCTATTATTGGTAGAATCTCAGGTGGTGACGAGAGGGCGTACAGAAGTGAGATATGCCAACTAGTGGAATGGTGCCACAGCAACAACCTGGCACTCAACGTCAGTAGACCGAAAGAGCTGATTGTGGACTTCAGGAAGGGCAAGATGAAGGAACACATACCAATCCTCATAGAGGGATCAGAAATGGAGAGAGTGAGCAGCTTCAGATTGTTGGGTGTCAAGATCTCTGAGGATCTAACCTGGTCCCAACATATTGATGTAGTCATAAAGAAGGCAAGACAGTGGCTATACTTTATTAGGAGTTTGAAGAGATTTGGCATGTCAACAAATGCACTCAAAAACATCTATAATTGTACCATGGAGAGCATTCTGAGAGACTGCATCACTGTCTGGTATGGAGGGGCTACTGCACAGGACCGAAAGAAGCTGCAGAAGGTTGTAAATCTAGTCAGCTCCATCTTGGGTACTAGCCTACAAAGTACCCAAGACATCTTTAAGGAGCGATGTCTCAGAAAGGTAGTGTCCATTATTAAGGACCTCCAGCACCCAGGGCATGCCCTTTTCTCACTGTTACCATCGGGTAGGAGACACAGAAGCCTGAAGGCTCACACTCAGCGATTCAGAAACAGCTTCTTCCCCTCTGCCATCCGATTCCTAAATGGACATTGAAGCTTTGGACACTACCTCACTTTTCTTTAGTATACATTAATATACAGTATTTGTTTTTGCACATTTTTAAAAATCTGTTCAATGTACATGATTGATTTACTTGTTTATTTATTATTATGTTTTATTTAATTTATTATTTTTTCTCTCTCTGCTAGATTATGTATTGCATTGAACTGCTGCTGCTAAGTTAACAAATTTCATGTCACATGCAGGTAATAATAAACCTGATTGTGATTCTGATCAGGTCCCCACATCACCATGTTCAGGAACAATTATCACCCCTCGACCATTAGGCCTGTGAACCAGTGTGGATAACTTCACTCATCCCAACTCCGAACTGACTCCACAACCTACAAACTCACTTTCACGGCTCGACAACTCATGTTCTCAGTGTGATTTATTTATTAATTTATTCATTTGTTTGTTTGCTTTTGCACAGTGGTTGTTTGTCAGCCTTTGTATGTAGTTCTTTTTTATTGATTCTTTATTCTATTGTAGATGCCTGCGAGAAAATGAATCTCACCATAGTATGCAGTGACATTTGCATATGTTGATCAAGGGCTAAGGATACTTCACAAATAACAGATACCTTGCAGTAAGTTACAAGCTAGGACCTAATCCTGGGGTTCAGGAGCGGTAATATATAGAGACATAGACATAGAAAAAGTACAGCACAGAAACAGGCCCTTTGGCCCATCAAGTCCATGCTGAACTACTTAAACTGTCTAGTCCCATCAGCCTGCACCCGGACCATAGTTCTGTTGTATACTGTACGTGCCTATACAAACTTCTATTCGTATGCACCACTCATAACTTTGTATGCCTCTATCAAATCTCTCAATAAAATCCTAAACTATTCAATCTTTCCTTGTAACCCAGCAAAATCCTTGAGAGTCCTGCTGAAGGGTCTCGGCCCAAAACGTCGACTGTACCCTTTTCCATCAATGCTGCCTGGCCTGCTGAAATACTCCGGCATTTTGAGTGTGTTGCTCAGGATTTCCAGCATCTGCAGATTTTCTTGTGTTTGCGCTGGCAACATCCTTGTAAATTTTCTCTGTATACTTTCAACCTTATTTCCATCTTTCCTGTAGGTAGGTAACCAAAGCTATAACCAATACAAGGGAATGATTTACGGGCTGAAATCTAATCGTGGTTTATATATAGAATAATAGATATCCCGGGATGAAAGTTTGAGTTGCAAATAACATCTGATCACATTAATGAGGAGATCAGGTGTTTGTTTGAAGATTTTCCATTAAGAACAACCTCCAGACAGTTTATAACATCCAATCAATTCTCAAATAATTTCATGTGCTTTTCCTTCACTGTTCTTTACAGATATCTACTCACTAATTTTTCTTGTGAGTATTGTGCAGCAATAGTGTGTGGACTGCTTGTTCTTGACTGTAACACCCAAGCACATCCTGCAGACAGCTCACAAAAATTCTTCTTTTTCTTTGAAATATGCTTCTTCTCCTGTAATTTCCATTTTGATTATGTATTTTTGGGCCGACTGAGCGATTTTGCTATTACATGGGGAATTCAGCAAGGTTGAAAGCAAAGTTTGTGGTCACCGTTTCCTAATGGCATAATGTGAACCCATTGTCGGTTCCATTTCTCCTCACAGGTTAAAGTATCGAGGCTGAGAGTGGAAGACACGCTGATGTTCAGCGTCATCTGCCTGCATTTGACCTGTTTCCCTCTGGATGCTGGCAGAGAAAAGTGCAGGTTCTATCACCTCAATGTGGCTTATGGCTGTGGAATTCTTTTTTTGGGGGACTCTGCAGTTCAATGTTTAATGTCCTCAGCATCGAATGCGTTCCACAGTTGGAAGACTCTGCAGTTCATGTTCCATGTGTTTCTGGATACTCGTTTTTTTGCCATTTGCGCAATTTGATCGAGACGCTTTGGTATGGAACTGGCTCAGTGGCTGAGGCCTGCAGTCATTGACACTGCACTCTCCAGACTGAGTCAGTGGCTGTGGCCCCTGGATTGTTTTGGGGACTCTGCAGTTTGATGGTTAATATTCTGTGTTTTTTGCTCTCTTTTTACTGTTTGCGCGATTTGCTCTTTTTCTCACCCCTCGGGTGTTCAATGTTTTCTTTGAACTGCTTCCATGGTATTTCTTTCTTTTGTGGCTACCTGTGGGAGGACAATTCTCCGGGATGCAAACTGTATACATACTTTGATAAAAGTATACTTTGAACTTCAAATTTACAGGACCTGCCATTCAGAGACTTGTGCTATATTATGTATTTTTCTGTGTGACTGTATGTTTACTGCTATCTTGTATGTGCTTTGTGCTGTGTATGACTGTTAGTATTGCGTTTTGCACCTTGGCCCTGTAGGAATGCTGTTTCGTTTGGCGGTATTCATTGGTCTTCAGATATGGTTGGTTGATGATTAATTAATTAAACTTGTGAAATAGTCGTCAGTGATCAGGCCTAAATAGTTTTTATGCATTTTGAATTACCTGAAGAAAGTTCAGGTTTATTACCAGGCATACACGGGGCATAAATGCCAGAAATGTTAGTTCTCAGCAGCAATGTACATTACCAAACATGACCAATGTATGTTAACACGAACAAGAGCTGCTGTGTGAGTCCATGCACGTCCAGAAGTCAAAGCCTAGAGTTCCAAAGTCGGTGAGTCCTGGGGTCAATATAAAGGTCAAAGACTGAAGTTAGCAAGTCCGTAAATCGAGGCCTGACAGTCGAAAGCAAGGCATGCAAAATGCTGGAGGAACTCAGCAGGTCAGGCAGCAGCTATGGATGGGAACAAACATTCAACGTTTTGGGCCGAGACTCTTCATAATTGAAGCCCTGAGTCAGTGAGTCCAGAGGTTAAAGGCTTCCGCAGCGTTGAGCACATCTACATGGAACGCTGTCGTAGGAAAGCAGCATCCACCATCCAGGCCATGCTCTCTTCTCGCTGCTGCCATCAGGAAGGTGGTACAGGAGCCTCAGGACTCACACCACCAGATCCAAGAACAATTATTATCCCTCAACCATCAGGCTCCCGAACCAGAGAGAATAACTTCGCTCAACTTCACTCACCCCATCACTGAACTGTTCCCACAATCCATGGTCTCACTTTCAAGGACTCTTCATCTTATGTTCTCAATGTTTATTGCTTATTTATTATTATTATTAATATTTCTCTTTCCCTTTTTGTAGGGTTTCTCTTTGCACATTGGTTGTTTGTCCAACCTGTTGGGTATGGTCTTTCATTGATCCTATTGTGTTTCTTGTATTTACTGTGAATGCCCACAAGAAAATGAATCTCAGGGTTGTATATGGTGACATGTGTACTTTGAACTCTAAACTTTGAACTTTGATGTCTGCATCTGTAAGTCCAGACACAATGCCTGAGAGTATGGAGCCAAGTTCTCCGGAGGCAGCCGGTCTGTGTGTGAGCGGGCGGGTGGCAGGAAAGGGAGTCGTTTGCTGCTGCTGTTGTTCTGTCCAGCATTGTGGGTGCGCTACGTTGGGGTCAGAATGTGTGCTGACACCAGCTGAGCCTTGGCTGTGTTAGTTGTTAACACAAAACAATGCATTTCACCGCATGCTTCCAAGTACACATGATAATAAATAAATCAGACAATTTACTTCTGGTTCCTTAAAGTTGTCACTGCTGGGGTGGTAATGTGGACAAGCTCCCATGACCTATTAAATGCTCCCAATGGCGTGCATCTCAAACAACCTCTGACAACCAAGTCCAGCTCCCGGCCTTCACATGTGGCTTAGCTACAAAGCCTGTCAGAACCATTTCTACTGACAGGAGAAGGGGCAAAAATGGGACACTAGCACCTTAAAACCAGTTGCTTCGGGCAGATGGGGCTTGTCAGCCGTGGTTGGCAGCTCGTTCCTTTGGATTTGTCAGCTGTGTAGAGAGAGAGACTGCTACATGGGGACCGCCTGCTCTCCGTATCCTACTGACCTGACTTGCTATCGTGTAGGGAGCTGGGATGCAAAATCCACGGTCAAATCTGAGCAACGGAGGCTGGTGCCATACCAAATCGATAGATGAATAGATGCATAAATAGACTGAAAGATAAAGAAATAAATGGGAGCCTTAAATGATATCTGAGTTTTATAACTATGTCATTGCTAGACTGGTGATTGTCTCATGAAGAGAACAGGGTGAATACCAACACCACTGTGTTTACGTGATTGAGTAATAGTGGGGATGTGGATCGCTCAGGAACACTCATATCTGGGGTTTTATTTTTATCAAAGTCAGTGATTTTCAAAAGTCAATTGTCACAGCAAACAGAATCGCGTTTGGAGTCTGTTTAAAACCGTTTAGAAAGCTCACGCTGATGGTACAGCAAAAATACCAGATAAAAGCAGCATTAATTCTCCAGCGAAACAGGCTGTGGGGAAGAGCTGTGGAGTACAAAGGTGTGTAAGATGAGTCGCCGTTGGTGATGACATCTCTGATCCAGTCAATCCCATTCCAAACGAGAACTGTGGTGTGACACTGCAAGTCACGGGACAGGGTGGCAGCTTGAATCACGTCACAGGGAGCACCTGCATCCCTCGAACGCCAACAGAACTTAGAGACGTGTTTTACCTGTCACATGAACAGTGAAACGTGTGGTTAGATGTATGGCTTGTGTCAAATCACATCAGCAACGACTGTGCCGGGGGCAGTCACAAGTGTCACTACACTTCTGACTCTAACATAACACGTCAAAAACTCACGGACCCTAAACTTACAGTCCTGTGCAAAAGCCTTGGGCACATATACACAGCTGGGGTGCCTGTCTCTTGCACAAGTACTGTAGTAATTTTATGTATTGCACAGTATTGCCACAAAAAATGAACAGATTTCATGTCATATGTGAGTGATGATAAACCTGATTCTGATCTGGGTCTCTATTGTGGACTGAGAGTGGGAAGGGGGCAGGGAGAGGGGAATCATGGTTGGGAAAAGGGGAAGGGAGCTGGAAACACCAGAGAGACATTCTGTAATGATCAATAAACCAATTGTTTGGAATCAAATGACCTTGCCTGGTGTCTCAGGGCTGGGTGTGTCTGATACTGTACACTTCTGCCCCGGCACCTGTAATGCCGCCAACCCCCACCCTCGCAGTTCCCAACATCCTTTGTTCACGACAGATTTACAAACTCATTCTCTGCTCCACGGTGACAAATACTGTGCTTAGCTATGTACATGTGCCTAAGCTCTTGCACAGTACTGTACATCTGTATAAAGTGGGAGGAAACCGGAGCACCCGGAGGAAACCCACGCGGTCACGGGGAGAAGGTACAAACTCCTACAGACAGCGGCAGGAATCATAGAATGCACGAAGGATGTGGAACAGTGCAGAATCATACAGCCCCTTCAGCCCACGATGTTGTGGCAACCCTGTGACCTCCTCCAAGACCAATCTAACCCTTCCCTCTCATATAGCTCCCATTTTTTCTTCATCCGTGTGCCTATCTAAGATGTTCTTAAACGTTTCTAATGTATCTGGCTCTATGTCCATCCCTGGCAGGGTTTTTATGCACCCACGACTCTTTGTGTAAAACAAACTTACCTCTGACATCCCTCCAATGCCCCTTCTGTTAGCTACTTCTGCCCTGGGAAATAGTCTCTGGCTGTGCTTGAACTAGAAACTGGCACGGTAAACCGATTGCTCTAACTGCCACGTTAACATGCCACCCCGTAAGATCTGAAGCCATTTCATCCAAAGCTTCTTTATAGTCTGTGTCAGTAAGTTTCTGCCTGGAACTTTGTGAATATTCAATATGTTATTAAAAGTCAATGCTGCATTTAAATCATTGATGGTTTGATGTTGTCAGTTTGCTGAAGCTAACTTGAATGCAACTTTGTTCTGTCAACATGAAATATAACCTGTTTGCTGGGTGATCCATCAGTGTGTGAATCGGGCTGATGTGAAACATCTTCTTCCATCGTTTACTTTTCAAACCAGCAACTGCAAATGAAAATTAATTTGCTCCGCATTTTTGAACTTCCGTAATCATTTAATAGCGCGAGTGAATCTTGGCAGCGATTGCAGGATTCCTAAATCGTGGAAAAGACATAAAGTGGCACGTTGCTAACTGCTGGAGTTCAGCAGCATGATGACTACTTGACACTCAAATGGACTTCTTCTTCATTTACATGTGTCCTTTCTTGTAAAGAAAAAAATCATGTGCATCATGTCTTTAATTTGTTTTTCTGGTGAATGTTGATTACTTGCATAAGACTGAAGTTCAATTCCCGCCGCTGTCGGTAAGGATCTTGTACGTTCTCACTGGTTTCCTCCCACTTTCCAAAGATGTACCGGTTAGGGTTGATGAGTTGTGGTTTTGCTACTTTGGTGCCGGAGGCGTGGTGACACTTGCGGGGTCTGACTGCCAGCACATCCTCGGACAGTGTGTTAATCGCTGACACAAATGTCACATCTCACTGTGTGTTTTCACGCGCATTGACAAAAAGAGACAATCATTCTCTCTGTCCGTGCTGTGGGTTTTTCATTGCACCTGTGCACACGTGGACTTGGGCAGAGGACAATAACTCGATTTTGACTTTGACCATCCAACGAGGTCCAGCCAGAGTAAACTATAGGTCTGAGGGTACAATTCTGAAATATAGCAAATCGACCTGAGATGGAAAAGTAAGTAATTTGTTTGAAGTTCCAGGTGGTGGTGGAGGCAGATACATCAGGGACATTCCACAGACTCATAAATTAGAATCAGAACCACTTTATTGCCAGTATGTGAAATGGACCAGAACTGATTATGGTTCAGTGCCGAGCATAAAACACAGGACAATACCATAACAGACAACAGCAACAGCAGCCAGCAATTTACAAGACAATAGTGCAAACAGCCATGAGCAATCAACAATTAGCAGAACGGTCACATGTGCAAACATTAATAATCAAACTTAAATTGATGTGAACATTAGTGCGAACTCAATAATTATCAACAGAGCCAGGGGACAGGAAAGACCATTTAGCAGAAATAGACCCATGGATAAAAGAAAACTGGAGAGCAGGGTGGGAGGGAAGGGTGACATTGATCTGTGAGTAGGTCAAAGGGTCGGCACAACATCGTGGGCCGAAGGGCCTGTACTGTGCTGTACTGTTCCATATTCCTGACTTGCTGGAATTCAGAGAGTGAGAATCAGAATCAGGTTTATTACCACCAGCATGTGACGTGAAATTTGTTAACTTAGCAGCAGCAGTTCAATGCAATACATAATCTAGCAGAGAAAAATATAATAATAATAAACAAGTAAATCAATTGTGTATATTGAATACAGGTAGATTTTTAAAAATGCAAAAACAGAAATACTGTATATTGTTTTAAAAAGTAGTGTCCAAAGATTCAATGTCCATTTAGGAATCTGATGGCAGAGGGGAAGAAGCTGTTCCTGAATCGCTGAGTGTGTGCTTTCAGGCTTCTGTGTCTCCTACCTGATGGTAACAGTGAGAAAAGGACATGCCCTGGGTGCTGGCGGTCCTTAATAATAGCCTGCCTTTCTGAGACACTACTCCTTGAAGATGTCCTGTGTACTTTGTAGGCTAGTACCCAAGATGGAGCTGACTAGATTTACAACCCTCTGCAGCTTCTTTCGGTCCTGTGCAGTAGCCCCTCCATACCAGACAGTGATGCAGCCTGTCAGAATGCTCTCCACAGCACATCTATAGAAGTTTTTGAGTGTATTTGTTGACATACCATATCTCTTCAAACTCCTGATAAAGTATATTTGCTGTCTTGCCTTCTTTATAACTATATCGATACATTGGGACCAGGTTAGATCCTTAGAGATCTTGAACTGAGAAACTTGAAGCTGCTCACTCTCTCCACTTCTGCTGAAAGGGATGGAGAAGATAGAGACAGGAAAGTTGTTTGCACTGGTGAGTGAGATTAGAACTGTGGGACATAGTCTCAAGATTTAGGAGAATATATTTAGGACAACAATGAGGAGAAACTGCTTTTAAGACCATAAGACTTTAAGATATAGGAGCAGAATTAGGCCATTTGCCCCATCGAGTCTACTCCACCATTTCATCATGGCTGATCCATTTTCCCCCTCAGCCACAGTCTCCTGCCTTCTCCCCATATTCCTTCATTCCCCGACCAATCAGGAATCTATCAATATCTGCCTTAAATATACATAAAGACCTGGCCCCCACAGCTGCCTGTGGCAATGAATTCCAGATTCACCACTCTCTGGCTAAAGAAATTTCTCCACATCTCCATTCTCATGCTGTGTCTTCTGGACTTAGACTCTCCTATCCTCTCCACATCCACTCTATCAAGACCTTTCACCATTCAATAGGTTTCAATGAAAGCACCCCTCATTCTTCTGAATTCCAGTGAATACAGGGCTAGGATATCAAATGCTCTTCATATGACCGGCCATTTGATCCTGGAATCATTTTCATGAACCTCCTTTGAACCCTCTCCAGTTTCAGCACATCCTTTCGAAGATAAGGAGCCCAAACCAGTTCACAATACTCCAAATGAGACCTCACCAGTGCTTTATAAAGTCTCAACATTACATTCTTGCTTTTATATTCTAGTCCTCTTGAAATGAATGCTAACATCACATTTGCTTCTTCACCACAGACTCAACCTGCAAATTAAACCTTCAGATAGTCAACCCTTTCATATCTTCTACCGAAGTGCATGACCCTACACTTCCTGATGCTGTATTCCAGCTGCCATTTCTTTGGCCATTCTCCCAATCCGTCTAGGCCCTTCTGTAGCCTCTCTACTTCCCCAAAGCCACCTAAGCCTCCACCTATCTTCATATTGTCTGCAAACTTTGCAACAAAGCCATCAATTCCATCATCCAGTCATAGACATAAAACATAAAAACAATCGGTCCCAACACAGACCCCTGTGGAACACCACTAGTCACTGGCAGTCAGCCAGAAAAGGCTCCCTTTATTCCCACTCTTTGCCTCCTGCTAATCGGTCACTGCTTTATCCATGCTAGAATCTTTCCTGTAATACCATGGGCTCATAGCTTGTTAAGCAGCCTCATGAGTGGCACCTTGTCAAAGGCCTTCTGAAAATCCAAGTACACAATATCAACCAGTTCTCCTTTGTCTATCCTGCTCATTGTTTCTGTAAAGAATTCCAAAAGATTTGTCAGGCAGAATTTTCCCTTGAGGAAACCATGGTGACTATGGCCTATTTTATCCTGTGCCTCCAAGAACCCTGAGACCTCATCCTTAATAATCGACTCGAACATCTCCCAACCACTGAGGTCAGACTAATTGGCCTATAGTTTCCTTTTTACTGCCTCTATCCCTTCTTGAAGAGTGGAGTAACATTTGTAATTTTCCAGTCTTCAGGGACTATTCCAGAATCTAGTGATTCTTGAAATCACAGAAACTACAGTGACTATCAGGTCAGCTGAGAAGGTCATTGGCTGCAGTCTACCTTCACTGCAGGACTTGTTTGTGTCCTGCGCAAAGAAACGGGCAGGAAAATCATTGTGGACACCACCAACCCAGCAAACTACCTTTTCCAAAAGCTCTCTTCTGGAAAACTCTATAAGGCTATTAAAACAAAAACTTCATGCCGTCTTAAAAGTTTCTTGCCCCAGGCAGTTAATCTGATCAACTATTCTAGTTAGCCCCATCCCATCCCCCTGTATCTATTATCCCTTTCATTGCACTGTAAACACTTCAAATCATTTTAACCTCCAACTTTATTTTTTATATAATCCTTTTTTCTTAATAATTGATAAATGTTTTTGTTGCATTCCACGCCAACACACCTCAGCAAATTCCTAATACACGTACAAAGTTCAAAGTATATTTATTATCAAAGTGTATATATGTCACCATATACAACCCTGAGATTCCTTTTCTTCAGGATTTCACAGAAAGTATAAAGAAACACAATAGAATCAATGAAAACCCACACACAGCAAGATGAATAAATAACCAATGTGCAAAAAAACAACAAACTGTGCAAATACAAAAAGAAAAAAAACAATGTAATAATAACGAGTAAATAAGCAATAAATATCAAGAACGTGAGATGAAGAGTTCTTGAGAGTGAGTCAGTAGGTTGTGGGAACAGTTCAGTGATGGGGCAAGTGAAGTTATTCTCCCTGGTTCAAGAGCCTGATGGTTGAGGGGTGATAACTGTTTCTGAACCTGGTGGTGTGGGACCTGATGGTTGAGGGGTAATAACTGTTTCTGAACCTGGTGGTGTGGGACCTGATGGTTAAGGGGTGATAACTGTTCCTGAACCTGGTGGAGTTGGACCTGATGGTTGAGGGGTGATAACTGTTCCTGAACCTGGTGGTGTGGGACCTGATGGTTGAGGGGTAATAACTGTTCCTGAACCTGGTGGTGTGGGACCTGATGGTTAAGGGGTGATAACTGTTCCTGAACCTGGTGGTGTGGGTCCTGATGGTTGAGGGATGATAACTGTTCCTGAACCTGGTGGTGTGGGACCTGATGGTTGAGGGGTGATAACTGTTCCTGAACCTGGTGGTGTGGGACCTGATGGTTACGGGGTGATAACTGTTCCTGAACCTGGTGGTGTGGGTCCTGATGGTTGAGGGTGATAACTGTTCCTGAACCTGGTGGTGTGGGACCTGATGGTTGAGGGGTAATAACTGTTTCTGAACCTGGTGGTGTGGGACCTGATGGTTAAGGGGTGATAACTGTTCCTGAACCTGGTGGTGTGGGACCTGATGGTTGAGGGGTAATAACTGTTCCTGAACCTGGTGGTGTGGGACCTGATGGTTAAGGGGTGATAACTGTTCCTGAACCTGGTGGTGTGGGACCTGATGGTTGAGGGGTAATAACTGTTCCTGAACCTGGTGGTGTGGGACCTGATGGTTAAGGGGTGATAACTGTTCCTGAACCTGGTGGTGTGGGACCTGATGGTTGAGGGGTAATAACTGTTCCTGAACCTGGTGGTGTGGGACCTGATGGTTAAGGGGTGATAACTGTTCCTGAACCTGGTGGTGTGGGACCTGATGGTTGAGGGGTAATAACTGTTCCTGAACCTGGTGGTGTGGGACCTGATGGGTGAGGGGTGATAACTGTTCCTGAACCTGGTGGTGTGGGACCTGATGGGTGAGGGGTGATAACTGTTTCTGAGCCTGGTGGTGTGGGACCTGATGGTTGAGGGGTGATAACTGTTCCTAAACCTGGTGGTGTGGGTCCTGATGGTTGAGGGGTAATAACTGTTCCTGAACCTGGTGGTGTCGGACCTGATGGTTGAGGGGTGATAACTGTTCCTGAACCTGGTGGTGTGGGACCTGATGGTTGAGGGGTAATAACTGTTCCTGAACCTGGTGGTGTCGGACCTGATGGTTGAGGGGTGATAACTGTTCCTGAACCTGGTGGTGTGGGACCTGATGGTTGAGGGGTGATAACTGTTCCTGAACCTGTGAGTCCAGAGGCCCTTGTACCTTCTTCCCGATGGCAGCAGCGAGAAGAGAGCATGGCTGGGTGGATGCTGCTTTCAAGCGACAGCATTCCTGTAAATGTGCTCATTAATGTGATATACTGCATTTGGTGAACAAACTTGATGCTTGATCTTTGATATTTGCATCGTAGAGCTGTACAGGAAACCTATAATGCAAGGCCCATCCCTATCAGTGTTGGGCGCACTCTTTCTCCCCCAGCCATCCAACCTTCTCCCATCTCCAGCCTTCCCATGGTAACATTAATCAGCTCTACCCACTGATCACAGCCATTAGCCTCCAGATCAGCTCCCACCTCATTCTCTCCCTCAAGGATCAACACAACAGAATGAACAGTTCACGTTTAAGACTCACTGCTGCCGTCAGGAAGGTGTCTAACACCAGAGGACACAGCCTCAGAATAGAGGGGCGTCCTTTTAGAACGGAGATGAGGAGGAATTTCTTTAGCCAGAGAGTGGTGACTCTGTGGAATTTGTTGTCACAGGCAGCTGTGGAGGCCAAGTCTTTATGTGTACTTGAGGCAGAGGTTGATAGATTCTAGATTAATCAGGGCATGAAGGGATAGGGGGAGAAGGGAGGAGATTGGGGCTGAGAGGGAAAATGGATCAGTCATGATGAAATGGTGGAGGAGACTCAATGGGCCGAATGGCCTAACTCTGCTCCTATATCTTATCGTCTTTCAGACCGAGTCACTTCTTCCGGACTGGAGAGGAAGGGGGAAAGAAGCCGGAATAAAAGTCTTCTGCCCATTCCTTTGCAGTCCCGATGAAGGCTCTCTCCATCGATGCTGCCTGACCTGCTGAGTTCCTCCAGCATCTTGTGTACGTTACTGTGCTGAGGGAATGTTTTTTATCCCGGTTCTTCATCGACATTTTGTTTTTCTCAGTGGTTCCGTGCATTTCTTATGAATCATGACTCTGGCACCAATCAGACTGATGTTGTGAGTATACATCTTATTCCTGCTACAGTATAGCATTCTAAATAGCCGAATCTTGGCTGTATCCAAATGATTTATAATATGTTTATGTGCTGCCCGCCAGCTCTCTGAATTGAGAGCTCTAGTTGTAACTATAATGAATGATGAAATCATAAATCTCAGAGACTTTCTTTTTCATCTGTGGCCAATCATGTATAAGATTATCCGGTTTTGAACCCGGCTGAATTTTTTTTCTTCAACCTTCCAGCTTCGTGTCTAACTGGTCTTTCAAGGCTGACTGTAAGTGCAGGGTTTTATGAAATTAGTTAGTGCGCAAATTAAATCCCTTCACTAAAAGAGGGACGACGTGCTGTTCACCAAAAAGGTCTTCAGTTGTCCCAAAGCCCACATTGCTTCCCTCTTGATTAAAATTGATGAGAGCGTTGTCAGGTATACACAGTAATTTGAGCAGTTCCACTGAGAGTTGAGTTCTTCCGGCATTTGTATAAGAACATAAGAAATAGGAGCAGGAGTCGGCCATCCGGCCCATCGAGCCTGCCCCGCCATTCAATAAGATCATGGCTGATCTGTCCGTAAACTCAGCTCCATCTACCTGCCTTTTCCCCAGAACCCTTAATTCCCTTACTATGTAAAAAATCTATCTAACTGTATCTTAAATATATTTACTGAGGAAGCCTCAACTGCTTCCCTGGGCAGAGAATTCCACAGATTCACCACTCTCCAGGGAAAAACAGTTTCTCCTCATCTGTGTCCTAAATCTTCTCCCCTGAATCTTGAGGCTATGTCCCCTAGTTCTAGTCTCACCTACCAATGAAAACAACTTTCCTACTTCTATCTTATCTATCCTTTCAAAATTTTGTATGTTTCTATAAGATCCCCTCTCATTCTTCTGAACTCCAGAGAGTATAGTCCCAGGCGACTCAATCTCTCCTCATAGGTTAACCTCTTCATCCCTGGAATCAACCTGGTGAACCTCCTCTGCACTGCCTCCAAAGCCAGTATATCCTTCCTCAAGTATGGAGACCAGAACTGCACACAGTACTCCAGGTGTGGCCTCACCGGTACCCTGTATAGTTGCTGAGATTTCCCCTTCAGCTGGCAGGTTTGCAACAGATTTTCAGCTGAGGAACAGAGTGAATGACAGCAATGGAAACAGGTCCTTCAGCCCATTCATGCTATACTATTGCTCATGCATTTTGAACATAGAACACAGAACACTACAGCACAGTACAGGCTCTTCAGCCCACAATGTTGTGCTGACCTTTGAAACTAATCTATGATCAAGCCAACCCAGTGGTTCCCAAACTTTTTTATGGTACTGCCCCCTTGGCTCCCAGGCCACATCCCCAGCGACCTCTCTCTTTCTGGCCATTACATAAAAACTATAAAGAGAGGCATTGATCGTGTGGATAGTCAGAAGCTTTTTCCCAGGACTGAAATGGCTAACACGAGAGGGCACATTTTTAAGGTGCTTGGACGTAGGTACAGAGATGTCAGGGGTAAGTTTTTTATGCAGAGGGTGGTGAATACGTGGAATGGGCTGCCGGCAACGGTAGTGGAGGCAGATATGATAGGGTCTTTTAAGAGACTCCTGGATAGGTATATGGAGCTCAGAAAAATAGAGGGCTATGAGTAACCCTAGTAATTTCTAATGTAAGTACACTTTTGGTATAGTATTGTGGGCTGAAGGGCCTGTATTGTGCTGTAGGTTTTTGATGTTTCTATAAAGCATTTTGATTTACGATGCATGGTGGAAGAATGTAGGAACTGCAAATTCAAAGCAGTGAGAAATAATTTACAAAAAAAATTCAAATCTATTTCAAGCTACAAATAAATAATTTATTTCTTTAAATGACTGTAAAAACAATTTTCATTAACAATTTTCGAGCATACATTAGTAGGCCAACTATTCGCTACTTCATTGCTCTTTCACTCATCAATGTGATGGACGGGCTTGGTGCAGTGATATCAGCTTCTCAACGCCAGACTGAATGTCACTCAGATCCCCACCTTCAGCAACTTGCAGTCTTGTTTCATTGCTTTGAAAGAAGTTGGGTGACTGCACTGAAACCACACGCCCTAAATGGGACGTTGGAAAGGTAGTTAAGACCACCTGGGTCGTTTTCCACAGTGCAAAGATGCCTGTCTGCAACCAAAAGTCTTGATGTGATTTCTAGAACTTCGGCTTCAGGTCAAAGTCATTTTGTAGTGGGGTCAGTCCTTCCTCCATTCTTCCTGTTAATTCCTCATTACAGTGTTCAAAAATGGATTTATTGCCCACTTAACAACTCCCACCGCCTCCTGGGTGAGCAATATCACCTACTTTGGGAGCCACTGATCTAACCCTTCCTTCTCATTTAGCCCTCCAGTTTTCAATCACCTATGTGTCTATCCAAAAGTTTCCTAAATGTCCCTAATATATCCGCCTCAACCACCAACCCGGGCAGCGCATTCCATCCGTTCACTACTCTGTGTAAAGAACATACCTCTGACATCGTCTCCCCCCCCCCCCCAAAAACTCTTTCTTCCAATCACCAATTATACGCTTTCATTTGCACCCTGGGAAAAGTCTCTGGATTATTGACATCTCATCCTTCTTTGCTCAGAAAAGCCGTAGCTCGTTCAACCTTTCCTCACGCCTGCCTGCATTTACCCTATCTATACCCCTCATAATTTTGTACACTGCTATTAAAATCTCCCCTCATTCTGTGCTCCAGGGAATAAAGTTCTAACCCATTGAGCTTTTCCTATACCTCAGGCTCTCAAGTTCTAGGAAATTTTCTGTGTACATATTGAATATAGAGGTCTGTATGCCGTAAAACAGATTAATATTTGGTGATCAGAGGGTTGTGTGCAGGGTAATCTAGAGATGAATGGGTTTTACTGAGCTGTTTAATTTCTCTCCAGACATGGATTTGAATGACTGCAGGCAGCTAATCAACCCAAAAGCCCAGGGTGAACTACTTGACAAGCTTCCCCCTTGGTGAGACACATGTCTAGAAGATGCACCTGAAGGGGTGGGAATGTATTCAGCAAGTGCTCCTGCTTGAAGATCTTCAGCAGCTTTCTGTGCTCAACCCCTCAGAGTCCGAGACTCCAGAGCCAGAGACCCAGAGGTTGTGTAATCTACAGAGCAGCTGCTGTACCATTTAACCTAAGACTTCGAAGGTAGGATTTGTGCTTCCTCCTCATAGCAGACGTGAAAAGGTCCACCCTCCCAGAGCTGACCCTCAGACATTCCACCTCATTCACATCACGATAAAATCCATTACATTGCTGCCACTTTCCTGCACTAAACCCCATTTGAAGGTGCTTAAGATTAGCTTTGTTTGTCATATATACATACCTCGTTTGCATCGAATCAAATCGCAAAAGAGGATGAGCTAGAGGCAGCTCGAAAGTGTCGCCACATTCCAGGTACCAACGTAGCATGGCCACAACTCGCGAACCTAACCCATTCCTGCACGTCTTTGGAATGTGGGAGGAAACTGAAGCTCTCAGAGGAAACCCACGTGGTGACGGGGAGAACACACTCCACTCCCCACCATCAAGGATCCCTTCAAAAGCTGATGCCTCAGGAAAACATAAAGGACCCTCACTTTTCAGGCGCTGTGCTCCTCTCATTACCACGATCGGGGTGGAGGTACAGGGTGCCCACTCAGGAACAGACATCAGATGTCTGATCAGTCTGTGAACTCTTCATCAGCATATTGTATGTGTCATATGACATCATCATTATGTGCCATGTCGTATGACACCATCGTTACGTGCTGTGTCATATGACATCATCATTATGTACCTTGTTGTATGACGTGGGCAATCATGGTCTTTTCCTGACCATGATTATTCTTGGCAAATTTTTCTACAGGTTTGCCATTGCCTTCTTCTGGACAATGTCCTTACAAGACAGGTGAGCCCAGCCATTATCAATACTTGTCTGCCCGGTGTCAGTGGTCACGTAACCAGGACTTGTGATATGTACCAGCTGCTCGTACGAGCATCCACCACCTGCTCCCACGGCTTCACGTGACCCTGATCGGGGAGGGTGTGTGGGGGGGGGGGCTAAGCAGGTGCTACACCTTGCCCAAGGGTGACCCGCAGGCTAGCAGAGGGAAAGAGCGACTTACACCTCCTGTGGTAGAGACGTATCTCCACCCTGCCATCCACATTGATCACTACATCACTATTTTGCCTCTTTTTGCAATATTTATTTATGTTCTTTTTGTAATTTGGAGTATTGTTTATGTATTGCACTGTACTGCTGCCACAAAACAACAGGTTTCACAATATATGTCAGTGATAATAAACGGGTGTCTGATTCTGGCAAATGATCGAGCATTTAAGGAAATCACTGTAGGCAGTGAACAGATATCAAAACAGCCACCCCCTGATGCCGTGTCATTATGGATAACTTGGGGTGACTGAAGTTCACACGAGCTTTAATTGTCACATGTGCACCAATACAAAGTGCAAAATGCATCGTCTGCATCAAATCAAATCAGCGAGGATTGTGCTGGGCAGCCCACAAGTGTCGCCACGCTTCCAGCATGGCCACAACTCACTGACCCTAACCTGTACGTCTGTGGACTTTGGGAGGAAACTGGAGATCCCAGAGGAGAGTGTACAGTATAAACTCTCCACAGGGCGACTGTACAGTATAAACTCTCCACAGGGGGAATGTACAGTATAAACTCTCCACAAGGCAACTGTACAGTATAAACTCTCCATAGGGGGAATGTACAGTATAAACTCTCCACAGGGCGACTGTACAGTATAAACTCTCCACAGGGGGAATGTACAGTATAAACTCTCCACAGGGCGACTGTACAGTATAAACTCTCCACAGGGGGAATGTACAGTATAAACTCTCCACAGGGCGACAGTACAGTTTAAACTCTCCACAGGGGGAATGTACATTATAAACTCTCCACAAGGCAACTGTACAGTATAAACTCTCCACAGGGGGAATGTACAGTATAAACTCTCCACAGGGCGACTGTACAGTATAAACTCTCCACAGGGGGAATGTACAGTATAAACTCTCCACAAGGCAACTGTACAGTATAAACTCTCCACAGGGGGAATGTACAGTATAAACTCTCCACAGGGGGAATGTACAGTATAAACTCTCCACGGGGGAATGTACAGTATAAACTCCACAGGGCGACTGTACAGTATAAACTCTCCACAGGGCGACTGTACAGTATAAACTCTCCACAGGGGGACTGTACAGTATAAACTCTCCACAGGGGGAATGTACAGTATAAACTCTCCACAGGGCGACTGTACAGTATAAACTCTCGACAGGGGGAATGTACAGTATAAACTCTCCACAGGGCAACTGTACAGTATAAACACTCCACAGGGCGACTGTACAGTATAAACTCTCCACAGGGGGAATGTACAGTATAAACTCTCCACAGGGCAACTGTACAGTATAAACTCTCCACAGGGGGAATGTACAGTATAAACTCTCCACAGGGCGACTGTACAGTATAAACTCTCCACAGGGGGAATGTACAGTATAAACTCTCCACAGGGCGACTGTACAGTATAAACTCTCCACAGGGGGAATGTACAGTATAAACTCTCCACAGGGCGACTGTACAGTATAAACTCTCCACAGGGGAAATGTACAGTATAAACTCTCCACAGGGCAACTGTACAGTATAAACTCTCCACAGGACGACTGTACAGTATAAACTCTCCACAGGGGGAATGTACAGTATAAACTCTCCACAGGGGGAATGTACAGTATAAACTCTCCACAGGGCGACTGTACAGTATAAACTCTCCACAGGGGGAATGTACAGTATAAACTCTCCACAGGGCAACTGTACAGTATAAACTCTCCACAGGGCGACTGTACAGTATAAACTCTCCACAGGGGGAATGTACAGTATAAACTCTCCACAGGGCGACTGTACAGTATAAACTCTCCACAGGGGGAATGTACAGTATAAACTCTCCACAGGGCGACTGTACAGTATAAACTCTCCACAGGGGGAATGTACAGTATAAACTCTCCACAAGGCGACTGTACAGTATAAACTCTCCACAGGGGGAATGTACAGTATAAACTCTCCACAGGGGGAATGTACAGTATAAACTCTCCACAGGGGGAATGTACACTATAAAGTCTCCACAGGGCGACTGTACAGTATAAACTCTCCACAGGGCGACTGTACAGTGTAAACTCTCCAGAGGGGGAATGTACAGTATAAACTCTCCACAGGGCGACTGTACAGTATAAACTCTACACAGGGGGAATGTACAGTATAAACTCTCCACAGAGGGAATATACAGTATAAACTCTCCACAGGGCAACTGTACAGTATAAACTCTCCACAGGGCGACTGTACAGTATAAACTCTCCACAGGGGGAATGTACAGTATAAACTCTCCACAGAGGGAATGTACAGTATAAACTCTCCACAGGGCGACTGTACAGTATAAACTCTCCACAGGGGGAATGTACAGTATAAACTCTCCACAGGGGGAATGTACAGTATAAACTCTCCACAGGGCGACTGTACAGTATAAACTCTCCACAGGGGGAATGTACAGTATAAACTCTCCACAGGGCGACTGTACAGTATAAACTCTCCACAGGGGGAATGTACAGTATAAACTCTCCACAGGGCAACTGTACAGTATAAACTCTCCACAGGGCGACTGTACAGTATAAACTCTCCACAGGGGGAATGTACAGTATAAACTCTCCACAGGGTGACTGTACAGTATAAACTCTCCACAGTGGGAATGTACAGTATAAACTCTCCACAGAGGGAATGTACAGTATAAACTCTCCACAGGGCGACTGTACAGTATAAACTCTCCACAGGGGGAATGTACAGTATAAACTCTCCACAGAGGGAATGTACAGTATAAACTCTCCACAGGGCGACTGTACAGTATAAACTCTCCACAGGGGGAATGTACAGTATAAACTCTCCACAGGGGGAATGTACAGTATAAACTCTCCACAGGGCGACTGTACAGTATAAACTCTCGACAGGGGGAATGTACAGTATAAACTCTCCACAGGGCGACTGTACAGTATAAACTCTCCACAGGGGGAATGTACAGTATAAACTCTCCAGAGAGGGAATGTACAGTATAAACTCTCCACAGGGCGACTGTACAGTATAAACTCTCCACAGGGGGAATGTACAGTATGAACTCTCCACAGGGCGACTGTACAGTATAAACTCTCCACAGGGGGAATGTACAGTATAAACTCCACAGGGCGACTGTACAGTATAAACTCTCCACGGGGGAATGTACAGTATAAACTCTCCACAGGGCGACTGTACAGTATAAACTCTCCACAGGGGGAATGTACAGTATAAACTCTCCACAGGGCGACTGTACAGTATAAACTCTCCACAGGGGGAATGTACAGTATAAACTCTCCACAGGGCGACTGTACAGTATAAACTCTCCACAGGGGGAATGTACAGTATAAACTCTCCACAGGGCGACTGAACAGTATAAACTCTCCACAGGGGGAATGTACAGTATAAACTCTCCACAGGGCGACTGTACAGTATAAACTCTCCACAGGGGGAATGTACAGTATAAACTCCACAGGGCGACTGTACAGTATAAACTCTCCACAGGGGGAATGTACAGTATAAACTCTCCACAGGGCGACTGTACAGTATAAACTCTCCACAGGGGGAATGTACAGTATAAACTCTCCACAGGGGGAATGAACAGTATAAACTCTCCACAGGGGGAATGTACAGTATAAACTCTCCACAGGGCGACTCTACAGTATAAACTCTCCACAGGGGGAATGTACAGTATAAACTCTCCACAGGGCGACTGTACAGTATAAACTCTCCACAGGGGGAATGTACAGTATAAACTCTCCACAGGGCAACTGTACAGTATAAACTCTCCACAGGGCGACTGTACAGTATAAACTCTCCACAGGGGGAATGTACAGTATAAACTCTCCACAGGGAGACTGTACAGTATAAACTCTCCACAGGGGGAATGTACAGTATAAACTCTCCACAGGGCGACTGTACAGTATAAACTCTCGACAGGGGGAATGTACAGTATAAACTCTCCACAGGGTGACTGTACAGTATAAACTCTCCACAGTGGGAATGTACAGTATAAACTCTCCACAGGGCGACTGTACAGTATAAACTCTCCACAGTGGGAATGTACAGTATAAACTCTCCACAGAGGGAATGTACAGTATAAACTCTCCACAGGGCGACTGTACAGTATAAACTCTCCACAGGGGGAATGTACAGTATAAACTCTCCACAGAGGGAATGTACAGTATAAACTCTCCACAGGGCGACTGTACAGTATAAACTCTCCACAGGGGGAATGTACAGTATAAACTCTCCACAGGGCGACTGTACAGTATAAACTCTCGACAGGGGGAATGTACAGTATAAACTCTCCACAGGGCGACTGTACAGTATAAACTCTCCACAGGGGGAATGTACAGTATAAACTCTCCACAGAGGGAATGTACAGTATAAACTCTCCACAGGGCGACTGTACAGTATAAACTCTCCACAGGGGGAATGTACAGTATAAACTCTCCACAGGGCGACTGTACAGTATAAAATCTCCACAGGGCGACTGTACAGTATAAACTCTCCACAGGGGGAATGTACAGTATAAACTCTCCACAGGGCGACTGTACAGTATAAACTCTCCACAGGGGGAATGTACAGTATAAACTCTCCACAGGGCGACTGTACAGTATAAACTCTCCACGGGGGAATGTACAGTATAAACTCTCCACAGGGCGACTGTACAGTATAAACTCTCCACAGGGGGAATGTACAGTATAAACTCTCCACAGGGCGACTGTACAGTATAAACTCTCCACAGGGGGAATGTACAGTATAAACTCTCCACAGGGCGACTGTACAGTATAAACTCTCCACAGGGGGAATGTACAGTATAAACTCTCCACAGGGCGACTGTACAGTATAAACTCTCCACAGGGGGAATGTACAGTATAAACTCTCCACAGGGCGACTGTACAGTATAAACTCTCCACAGGGGGAATGTACAGTATAAACTCCACAGGGCGACTGTACAGTATAAACTCTCCACAGGGGGAATGTACAGTATAAACTCTCCACAGGGCGACTGTACAGTATAAACTCTCCACAGGGGGAATGTACAGTATAAACTCTCCACAGGGGGACTGTACAGTATAAACTCTCCACAGGGGGAATGTACAGTATAAACTCTCCACAGGGGGAATGTACAGTATAAACTCTCCACAGGGCGACTGTACAGTATAAACTCTCCACAGGGGGAATGTACAGTATAAACTCTCCACAGGGCAACTGTACAGTATAAACTCTCCACAGGGCGACTGTACAGTATAAACTCTCCACAGGGGGAATGTACAGTATAAACTCTCCACAGGGCGAATGTACAGTATAAACTCTCCACAGGGCGAATGTACAGTATAAACTCTCCACAGGGGGAATGTACAGTATAAACTCTCCACAGGGCGACTGTACAGTATAAACTCTCCACAGGGGGAATGTACAGTATAAACTCTCCACAGAGGGAATGTACAGTATAAACTCTCCACAGGGCGACTGTACAGTATAAACTCTCCACAGGGGGAATGTACAGTATAAACTCTCCACAGGGCGACTGTACAGTATAAACTCTCCACAGGGGGAATGTACAGTATAAACTCTCCACAGGGCGACTGTACAGTATAAACTCTCCACAGGGCGACTGTACAGTATAAACTCTCCACAGGGGGAATGTACAGTATAAACTCTCCACAGGGCGACTGTACAGTATAAACTCTCCACAGGGGGAATGTACAGTATAAACTCTCCACAGGGCGACTGTACAGTATAAACTCTCCACAGGGGGACTGTACAGTATAAACTCTCCACAGGGGGAATGTACAGTATAAACTCTCCACAGGGCGACTGTACAGTATAAACTCTCCACAGGGGGAATGTACAGTATAAACTCTCCACAGGGCGACTGTACAGTATAAACTCTCCACAGGGGGAATGTACAGTATAAACTCTCCACAGGGGGAATGTACAGTATAAACTCTCCACAGGGCGACTGTACAGTATAAACTCTCCACAGGGGGAATGTACAGTATAAACTCTCCACAGGGCGACTGTACAGTATAAACTCTCCACAGGGGGAATGTACAGTATAAACTCTCCACAGGGCGACTGTACAGTATAAACTCTCCACAGGGGGAATGTACAGTATAAACTCTCCACAGGGCGACTGTACAGTATAAACTCTCCACAGGGGGAATGTACAGTATAAACTCTCCACAGGGCGACTGTACAGTATAAACTCTCCACAGGGGGAATGTACAGTATAAACTCTCCACAGGGCGACTGTACAGTATAAACTCTCCACAGGGGGAATGTACAGTATAAACTCTCCACAGGGCGACTGTACAGTATAAACTCTCCACAGGGGGAATGTACAGTATAAACTCTCCACAGGGGGAATGTACAGTATAAACTCTCCACAGGGGGAATGTACAGTATAAACTCTCCACAGGGGGAATGTACAGTATAAACTCTCCACAGGGCGACTGTACAGTATAAACTCTCCACAGGGGGAATGTACAGTATAAACTCTCCACAGGGCGACTGTACAGTATAAACTCTCCACAGGGGGAATGTACAGTATAAACTCTCCACAGGGCAACTGTACAGTATAAACTCTCCACAGGGCGACTGTACAGTATAAACTCTCCACAGGGGGAATGTACACTATAAACTCTCCACAGGGCGACTGTACAGTATAAACTCTCCACAGTGGGAATGTACAGTATAAACTCTCCACAGAGGGAATGTACAGTATAAACTCTCCACAGGGCGACTGTACAGTATAAACTCTCCACAGGGGGAATGTACAGTATAAACTCTCCACAGGGCGACTGTACAGTATAAACTCTCCACAGGGGGAATGTACAGTATAAACTCTCCACAGGGCGACTGTACAGATAAACTCTCCACAGGGAATGTACAGTATAAACTCTCCACAGGGGGGTACAGTATAAACTCTCCACAGGGGGCAGATGTACAGTATAAACTCTCCACAGGGGGAATGTACAGTATAAACTCTCCACAGGGGATGTACAGTATAAACTCTCCACAGGGGGAATGTACAGTATAAACTCTCCACAGGGCGACTGTACAGTATAAACTCTCCACAGGGCGACTGTACAGTATAAACTCTCCACAGGGGGAATGTACAGTATAAACTCTCCACAGGGCGACTGTACAGTATAAACTCTCCACAGGGGATGTACAGTATAAACTCTCCACAGGGGGATATACAGTATAAACTCTCCACAGGGGGAATGTACAGTATAAACTCTCCACAGGGGACTGTACAGTATAAACTCTCCACAGGGCGACTGTACAGTATAAACTCTCCACAGGGGGAATGTACAGTATAAACTCTCCACAGGGCGACTGTACAGTATAAACTCTCCACAGGGGGAATGTACAGTATAAACTCTCCACAGTGGGAATGTACAGTATAAACTCTCCACAGGGCGACTGTACAGTATAAACTCTCCACAGGGGGACTGTACAGTATAAACTCTCCACAGGGGGAATGTACAGTATAAACTCTCCACAGGGCGACTGTACAGTATAAACTCTCCACAGGGGGAATGTACAGTATAAACTCTCCACAGAGGGAATGTACAGTATAAACTCTCCACAGGGCGACTGTACAGTATAAACTCTCCACAGGGGGAATGTACAGTATAAACTCTCCACAGAGGGACTGTACAGTATAAACTCTCCACAGGGCGACTGTACAGTATAAACTCTCCACAGGGGGAATGTACAGTATAAACTCTCCACAGGGGGAATGTACAGTATAAACTCTCCACAGGGCGACTGTACAGTATAAACTCTCCACAGGGGGACTGTACAGTATAAACTCTCCACAGGGCGAACTGTACAGTATAAACTCTCCACAGGGGATGTACAGTATAAACTCTCCACAGGGGAATGTACAGTATAAACTCTCCACAGGGCGACTGTACAGTATAAACTCTCCACAGGGGATGTACAGTATAAACTCTCCACAGGGGATGTACAGTATAAACTCTCCACAGGGGATGTACAGTATAAACTCTCCACAGGGCGACTGTACAGTATAAACTCTCCACAGGGGGAATGTACAGTATAAACTCTCCACAGGGGATGTACAGTATAAACTCTCCACAGGGGACTGTACAGTATAAACTCTCCACAGGGGGAATGTACAGTATAAACTCTCCACAGGGGGAATGTACAGTATAAACTCTCCACAGGGCGACTGTACAGTATAAACTCTCCACAGGGGGAATGTACAGTATAAACTCTCCACAGGGCGACTGTACAGTATAAACTCTCCACAGGGGGAATGTACTAAACTCTCCACAGGGGGAATGTACAGTATAAACTCTCCACAGGGCGACTGTACAGTATAAACTCTCCACAGGGGGAATGTACAGTATAAACTCTCCACAGGGTACAGATAACTCTCCACAGGGGATTACAGTATAAACTCTCCACAGGGGGAATGTACAGTATAAACTCTCCACAGGGGACTGTACAGTATAAACTCTCCACAGGGAATGTACAGTATAAACTCTCCACAGGGCGACTGTACAGTATAAACTCTCCACAGGGGGGAATGTACAGTATAAACTCTCCACAGGGCTGATTCAGGGAATGTACAGTATAAACTCTCGACTGTACAGTATAAACTCTCCACAGGGGAATGTGTACACAATGTACAGTATAAACTCTCCACAGGGGGAATGTACAGTATAAACTCTCCACAGGGCGACTGTACAGTATAAACTCTCCACAGGGGGAATGTACAGTATAAACTCTCCACAGGGGGAATGTACAGTATAAACTCTCCACAGGGGGTACAGTATAAACTCTCCACTGTACAGTATAAACTCTCCACAGGGCTCTCCACAGGGGAATGTACAGTATAAACTCTCCACAGGGGATGTACAGTATAAACTCTCCTGTACAGGGGGAATGTACAGTATAAACTCTCCACAGGGCGACTGTACAGTATAAACTCTCCACAGGGGGAATGTACAGTATAAACTCTCCACAGGGCGACTGTACAGTATAAACTCTCCACAGGGGGAATGTACAGTATAAACTCTCCACAGGGCGACTGTACAGTATAAACTCTCCACAGGGGGAATGTACAGTATAAACTCTCCACAGGGGGAATGTACAGTATAAACTCTCCACAGGGCGACTGTACAGTATAAACTCTCCACAGGGGGAATGTACAGTATAAACTCTCCACAGGGCGACTGTACAGTATAAACTCTCCACAGGGGGAATGTACAGTATAAACTCTCCACAGGGCGACTGTACAGTATAAACTCTCCACAGGGGGGAACGGGACTGTACAGTATAAACTCTCCACAGGGGGAATGTACAGTATAAACTCTCCACAGGGCGACTGTACAGTATAAACTCTCCACAGGGGAACTGTACAGTATAAACTCTCCACAGGGGGAATGTACAGTATAAACTCTCCACAGGGCGACTGTACAGTATAAACTCTCCACAGGGGGAATGTACAGTATAAACTCTCCACAGGGGGGACAGTATAAACTCTCCACAGGGAATGTACAGTATAAACTCTCCACAGGGCGACTGTACAGTATAAACTCTCCACAGGGGGTATAAACTCTCCAATGTACAGTATAAACTCTCCACAGGGGCAACTGTACAGTATAAACTCTCCACAGGGGGCGACTGATAACTCTCCACAGGGGAATGTACAGTATAAACTCTCCACAATGTACAGTATAAACTCTCCACAGGGGGCGACTGTACAGTATAAACTCTCCACAGGGGGAATGTACAGTATAAACTCTCCACAGGGCGACTGTACAGTATAAACTCTCCACAGGGGGAATGTACAGTATAAACTCTCCACAGGGGACTGTACAGTATAAACTCTCCACAGGGCGAACTGTACAGTATAAACTCTCCACAGGGGGAATGTACAGTATAAACTCTCCACAGGGGGACTGTACAGTATAAACTCTCCACAGGGGGCTAAACTCTCCACAGGGGATGTACAGTATAAACTCTCCACAGGGCGACTGTACAGTATAAACTCTCCACAGGGGGAATGTACAGTATAAACTCTCCACAGGGCGACTGTACAGTATAAACTCTCCACAGGGGGAATGTACAGTATAAACTCTCCACAGGGCGACTGTACAGTATAAACTCTCCACAGGGGGAATGTACAGTATAAACTCTCCACAGGGGACTGTACAGTATAAACTCTCCACAGGGGGAATGTACAGTATAAACTCTCCACAGGGCGACTGTACAGTATAAACTCTCCACAGGGGGAATGTACAGTATAAACTCTCCACAGTATAAACTCTCACAGGGGGAATGTACAGTATAAACTCTCCACAGGGCGACTGTACAGTATAAACTCTCCACAGGGGGAATGTCCACACATGTATAAACTCTCCACAGGGGGAATGTACAGTATAAACTCTCCACAGGGCGACTGTACAGTATAAACTCTCCACAGGGGGAATGTACAGTATAAACTCTCCACAGGGCGACTGTACAGTATAAACTCTCACAGGGGGAATGTACAGTATAAACTCTCCACAGGGCGACTGTACAGTATAAACTCTCCACAGGGGGAATGTACAGTATAAACTCTCCACAGAGGGAATGTACAGTATAAACTCTCCACAGGGCGACTGTACAGTATAAACTCTCCACAGGGGGAATGTACAGTATAAACTCTCCACAGGGGAATGTACAGTATAAACTCTCCACAGGGCGACTGTACAGTATAAACTCTCCACAGGGGGAATGTACAGTATAAACTCTCCACAGGGCGACTGTACAGTATAAACTCTCCACAGGGGGAATGTACAGTATAAACTCTCCACAGGGGACTGTACAGTATAAACTCTCACAGGCCACAGGGGGAATGATAAACTCCACATGTACAGTATAAACTCTCCACAGGGCGACTGTACAGTATAAACTCTCCACAGGGGGAATGTACAGTATAAACTCTCCACAGGGCGACTGTACAGTATAAACTCTCCACAGGGGGAATGTACAGTATAAACTCTCCACAGGGCGACTGTACAGTATAAACTCTCCACAGGGGGAATGTACAGTATAAACTCTCCACAGGGCGACTGTACAGTATAAACTCTCCACAGGGGGAATGTACAGTATAAACTCTCCACAGGGCGACTGTACAGTATAAACTCTCCACAGGGGGAATGTACAGTATAAACTCTCCACAGGGGGACTGTACAGTATAAACTCTCCACAGGGCGACTGTACAGTATAAACTCTCCACAGGGGGAATGTACAGTATAAACTCTCCACAGGGCGACTGTACAGTATAAACTCTCCACAGGGGGAATGGTATAAACTCTCCACAATGTACAGTATAAACTCTCCACAGGGCGACTGTACAGTATAACTCTCACAGGGGGAATGTACAGTATAAACTCTCCACAGGGCGACTGTACAGTATAAACTCTCCACAGGGGGAATGTACAGTATAAACTCTCCACAGGGGATGTACAGTATAAACTCTCCACAGGGGGAATGTACAGTATAAACTCTCCACAGGGCGACTGTACAGTATAAACTCTCCACAGGGGGAATGTACAGTATAAACTCTCCACAGGGCGACTGTACAGTATAAACTCTCCACAGGGGGAATGTACAGTATAAACTCTCCACAGGGCGACTGTACAGTATAAACTCTCCACAGGGGGAATGTACAGTATAAACTCTCCACAGGGCGACTGTACAGTATAAACTCTCCACAGGGGGAATGTACAGTATAAACTCTCCACAGGGCGACTGTACAGTATAAACTCTCCACAGGGGGAATGTACAGTATAAACTCTCCACAGGGCGACTGTACAGTATAAACTCTCCACAGTGGGAATGTACAGTATAAACTCTCCACAGAGGGAATGTACAGTATAAACTCTCCACAGGGCGACTGTACAGTATAAACTCTCCACAGGGGGAATGTACAGTATAAACTCTCCACAGAGGGAATGTACAGTATAAACTCTCCACAGGGCGACTGTACAGTATAAACTCTCCACAGGGGGAATGTACAGTATAAACTCTCCACAGGGCGACTGTACAGTATAAACTCTCGACAGGGGGAATGTACAGTATAAACTCTCCACAGGGCGACTGTACAGTATAAACTCTCCACAGTGGGAATGTACAGTATAAACTCTCCACAGAGGGAATGTACAGTATAAACTCTCCACAGGGCGACTGTACAGTATAAACTCTCCACAGGGGGAATGTACAGTATAAACTCTCCACAGGGCGACTGTACAGTATAAAATCTCCACAGGGCGACTGTACAGTATAAACTCTCCACAGGGGGAATGTACAGTATAAACTCTCCACAGGGCGACTGTACAGTATAAACTCTCCACAGGGGGAATGTACAGTATAAACTCTCCACAGGGGGAATGTACAGTATAAACTCTCCACAGGGCGACTGTACAGTATAAACTCTCCACAGGGCGAATGTACAGTATAAACTCTCCACAGGGGGAATGTACAGTATAAACTCTCCACAGGGCGACTGTACAGTATAAACTCTCCACAGGGGGAATGTACAGTATAAACTCTCCACAGGGCGACTGTACAGTATAAACTCTCCACAGGGCGACTGTACAGTATAAACTCTCCACAGGGGGAATGTACAGTATAAACTCTCCACAGGGCGACTGTACAGTATAAACTCTTCACAGGGGGAATGTACAGTATAAACTCTCCACAGGGCGACTGTACAGTATAAACTCTCCACGGGGGAATGTACAGTATAAACTCTCCACAGGGCGACTGTACAGTATAAACTCTCCACAGGGGGAATGTACAGTATAAACTCTCCACAGGGCGACTGTACAGTATAAACTCTCCACAGGGGGAATGTACAGTATAAACTCTCCACAGGGGGAATGTACAGTATAAACTCTCCACAGGGCGACTGTACAGTATAAACTCTCCACAGGGGGAATGTACAGTATAAACTCTCCACAGGGCGACTGTACAGTATAAACTCTCCACAGGGGGAATGTACAGTATAAACTCTCCACAGGGCGACTGTACAGTATAAACTCTCCACAGGGGGAATGTACAGTATAAACTCTCCACAGGGCGACTGTACAGTATAAACTCTCCACAGGGGGAATGTACAGTATAAACTCTCCACAGGGCGACTGTACAGTATAAACTCTCCACAGGGGGAATGTACAGTATAAACTCTCCACAGGGCGACTGTACAGTATAAACTCTCCACAGGGGGAATGTACAGTATAAACTCTCCACAGGGCGAATGTACAGTATAAACTCTCCACAATGCAGTATAAACAGGGGGAATGTACAGTATAAACTCTCCACAGGGCGACTGTACAGTATAAACTCTCCACAGGGGGAATGTACAGTATAAACTCTCCACAGGGCGACTGTACAGTATAAACTCTCCACAGGGGGAATGTACAGTATAAACTCTCGACTGTACAGTATAAACTCTCACAGGGGAATGTACAGTATAAACTCTCCACAGGGCGACTGTACAGTATAAACTCTCCACAGGGGAATGTACAGTATCTCTCCACAGGGGGAATGTACAGTATAAACTCTCCACAGGGCGACTGTACAGTATAAACTCTCCACAGGGGGAATGTACAGTATAAACTCTCCACAGGGCGACTGTACAGTATAAACTCTCCACAGGGGGAATGTACAGTATAAACTCTCCACAGAGGGCGACTGTACAGTATAAACTCTCCACAGGGGGAATGTACAGTATAAACTCTCCACAGGGCGACTGTACAGTATAAACTCTCCACAGGGGGACTGTACAGTATAAACTCTCCACAGGGCGACTGTACAGTATAAACTCTCCACAGGGGGAATGTACAGTATAAACTCTCCACAGGGCGACTGTACAGTATAAACTCTCCACAGGGGGAATGTACAGTATAAACTCTCCACAGGGGACTGTACAGTATAAACTCTCCACAGGGGGCGACTGTACAGTATAAACTCTCCACAGGGGGATGTACAGTATAAACTCTCCACAGGGGAATGTACAGTATAAACTCTCCACAGGGCGACTGTACAGTATAAACTCTCCACAGGGGATGTACAGTATAAACTCTCCACAGGGGGAATGTACAGTATCCACAGGGGAACTCTCCACAGGGGGAATGTACAGTATAAACTCTCCACAGGGCGACTGTACAGTATAAACTCTCCACAGGGGGAATGTACAGTATAAACTCTCCACAGGGCGACTGTACAGTATAAACTCTCCACAGGGGGAATGTACAGTATAAACTCTCCACAGGGCGACTGTACAGTATAAACTCTCCACAGGGGGAATGTACAGTATAAACTCTCCACAGCGTACAAATGTGTACAGTATAAACTCTCCACAGGGCGACTGTACAGTATAAACTCTCCACAGGGGGAATGTACAGTATAAACTCTCCACAGGGCGACTGTACAGTATAAACTCTCCACAGGGGGAATGTACAGTATAAACTCTCCACAGGGCGACTGTACAGTATAAACTCTCCACAGGGGGAATGTACAGTATAAACTCTCCACAGGGCGACTGTACAGTATAAACTCTCCACAGGGGGAATGTACAGTATAAACTCTCCACAGGGCGACTGTACAGTATAAACTCTCCACAGGGGGAATGTACAGTATAAACTCTCCACAGGGCGACTGTACAGTATAAACTCTCCACAGGGGGAATGTACAGTATAAACTCTCCACAGGGCGACTGTACAGTATAAACTCTCCACAGGGGGAATGTACAGTATAAACTCTCCACAGGGCGACTGTACAGTATAAACTCTCCACAGGGGGAATGTACAGTATAAACTCTCCACAGGGCGACTGTACAGTATAAACTCTCCACAGGGGGAATGTACAGTATAAACTCTCCACAGGGCGACTGTACAGTATAAACTCTCCACAGGGGGAATGTACAGTATAAACTCTCCACAGGGCGACTGTACAGTATAAACTCTCCACAGGGGGAATGTACAGTATAAACTCTCCACAGGGGACTGTACAGTATAAACTCTCCACAGGGGGAATGTACAGTATAAACTCTCCACAGGGCGACTGTACAGTATAAACTCTCCACAGGGGGAATGTACAGTATAAACTCTCCACAGGGCGACTGTACAGTATAAACTCTCCACAGGGGGAATGTACAGTATAAACTCTCCACAGGGCGACTGTACAGTATAAACTCTCCACAGGGGGAATGTACAGTATAAACTCTAAACTCTCCACAGGGGGACTGTGTATAAACTCTCCACAGTACAGTATAAACTCTCCACAGGGCGACTGTACAGTATAAACTCTCCACAGGGGGAATGTACAGGGCGACTGTACAGTATAAACTCTCCACAGGGGGAATGTACAGTATAAACTCTCCACAGGGCGACTGTACAGTATAAACTCTCCACAGGGAGTACAGAACTCTGTACAGTATAAACTCTCCACAGGGGGAATGTACAGTATAAACTCTCCACAGGGCGCACTGTACAGTATAAACTCTCCACAGGGGGAATGTACAGTATAAACTCTCCACAGGGCGACTGTACAGTATAAACTCTCCACAGGGGGAATGTACAGTATAAACTCTCCACAGGGCGACTGTACAGTATAAACTCTCCACAGGGGGAATGTACAGTATAAACTCTCCACAGGGGGAATGTACAGTATAAACTCTCCACAGGGCGACTGTACAGTATAAACTCTCCACAGGGGGAATGTACAGTATAAACTCTCCACAGGGCGACTGTACAGTATAAACTCTCCACAGGGGGAATGTACAGTATAAACTCTCCACAGGGCGACTGTACAGTATAAACTCTCCACAGGGGGAATGTACAGTATAAACTCTCCACAGGGCGACTGTACAGTATAAACTCTCCACAGGGCGACTGTACAGTATAAACTCTCCACAGGGGGAATGTACAGTATAAACTCTCCACAGGGGGAATGTACAGTATAAACTCTCCACAGGGCGACTGTACAGTATAAACTCTCCAAGGGGGAATGTACAGTATAAACTCTCCACAGGGCGACTGTACAGTATAAACTCTCCACAGGGGGAATGTACAGTATAAACTCTCCACAGGGCGACTGTACAGTATAAACTCTCCACAGGGGGAATGTACAGTATAAACTCTCCACAGGGCGACTGTACAGTATAAACTCTCCACAGGGGGAATGTACAGTATAAACTCTCCACAGGGCGACTGTACAGTATAAACTCTCCACAGGGGGAATGTACAGTATAAACTCTCCACAGGGGGAATGTACAGTATAAACTCTCCACAGGGCGACTGTACAGTATAAACTCTCCACAGGGGGAATGTACAGTATAAACTCTCCACAGGGCGACTGTACAGTATAAACTCTCCACAGGGGGAATGTACAGTATAAACTCTCCACAGGGGGAATGTACAGTATAAACTCTCCACAGGGGGAATGTACAGTATAAACTCTCCACAGGGCGACTGTACAGTATAAACTCTCCACAGGGGGAATGTACAGTATAAACTCTCCGACAAGGGAATGTACAGTATAAACTCTCCACAGGGGGAATGTACAGTATAAACTCTCCACAGGGCGACTGTACAGTATAAACTCTCCACAGGGGGAATGTACAGTATAAACTCTCCACAGGGGGAACTGTACAGTATAAACTCTCCACAGGGCGACTGTACAGTATAAACTCTCCACAGGGGGAATGTACAGTATAAACTCTCCACAGGGGATGTACAGTATAAACTCTCCACAGGGCGACTGTACAGTATAAACTCTCCACAGGGGGAATGTACAGTATAAACTCTCCACAGGGCGACTGTACAGTATAAACTCTATGTACAGTATAAACTCTCCACAGGGGGAATGTACAGTATAAACTCTCCACAGGGCGACTGTACAGTATAAACTCTCCACAGGGGATGTACAGTATAAACTCTCCACAGGGCGAATGTACAGTATAAACTCTCCACAGGGCGACTGTACAGTATAAACTCTCCACAGGGGGAATGTACAGTATAAACTCTCCACAGGGCGAATGTACAGTATAAACTCTCCACAGGGGATGTACAGTATAAACTCTCCACAGGGGGAATGTACAGTATAAACTCCACAGGGGATGTACAGTATAAATCTCCACAGGGCGACTGTGTACAGTAGTAAACTCTCCACAGGGCGACTGTACAGTATAAACTCTCCACAGGGGGAATGTACAGTATAAACTCTCCACAGGGCGACTGTACAGTATAAACTCTCCACAGGGGGAATGTACAGTATAAACTCTCCACAGGGCGACTGTACAGTATAAACTCTCCACAGGGGGAATGTACAGTATAAACTCTCCACAGGGCGACTGTACAGTATAAACTCTCCACAGGGCGACTGTACAGTATAAACTCTCCACAGGGGACTGTACAGTATAAACTCTCCACAGGGGGAATGTACAGTATAAACTCTCCACAGGGGGAATGTACAGTATAAACTCTCCACAGGGCGACTGTACAGTATAAACTCTCCACAGGGGGAATGTACAGTATAAACTCTCCACAGGGCGACTGTACAGTATAAACTCTCCACAGGGGGAATGTACAGTATAAACTCTCCACAGGGCGACTGTACAGTATAAACTCTCCACAGGGGGAATGTACAGTATAAACTCTCCACAGGGCGACTGTACAGTATAAACTCTCCACAGGGGGAATGTACAGTATAAACTCTCCACAGGGCGACTGTACAGTATAAACTCTCCACAGGGGGAATGTACAGTATAAACTCTCCACAGGGCGACTGTACAGTATAAACTCTCCACAGGGGGAATGTACAGTATAAACTCTCCAGAGGGCGACTGTACAGTATAAACTCTCCACAGGGGGAATGTACAGTATAAACTCTCCACAGGGCGACTGTACAGTATAAACTCTCCACAGGGGGAATGTACAGTATAAACTCTCCACAGGGCGACTGTACAGTATAAACTCTCCACAGGGGGAATGTACAGTATAAACTCTCCACAGGGCGACTGTACAGTATAAACTCTCCACAGGGGGAATGTACAGTATAAACTCTCCACAGGGCGACTGTACAGTATAAACTCTCCACAGGGGGAATGTACAGTATAAACTCTCCACAGGGCGACTGTACAGTATAAACTCTCCACAGGGGGAATGTACAGTATAAACTCTCCACAGGGCGACTGTACAGTATAAACTCTCCACAGGGGGACTGTACAGTATAAACTCTCCACAGGGCGACTGTACAGTATAAACTCTCCACAGGGCGACTGTACAGTATAAACTCTCCACAGGGGGAATGTACAGTATAAACTCTCCACAGGGGGAATGTACAGTATAAACTCTCCACAGGGCGACTGTACAGTATAAACTCTCCACAGGGGGAATGTACAGTATAAACTCTCCACAGGGCAACTGTACAGTATAAACTCTCCACAGGGCGACTGTACAGTATAAACTCTCCACAGGTATCGGCAGAGATTGCACCCTGATCTTTCAGCTGGTGCTTCAAGGCAGTGCTCTACCCGTTACGCTCGCGTGATTCAAGTGGGCGATCACTTGATCTCACTTGCCCTAATTAGCTGGGCTCCGTGTCACAGCAGTGATGGAGCTGGAACTGTACCGAGAAACATCGCCTCCTGAGGCAGAACGGAATTGCGATGTGCATTTCACTGCGACAGCGGCCACATTGTTCACCAGCAATGATTGTTCACCGAACAAAAGTTCACCAGCAATGATTTTGAAAGAGTAATCTTATGTGAACATAATTAGCAAATGTTCCATCTCTGCTCTCATGGTACATGATGTTACATGAGTTCCTTGATTTCATTACATCCCATAATGACCTCCCACTTGCACATTATTCTATCTATAAACCGCACTAAATTACCAAATGACCCCACCTGAGCATGCTATCCGACTGCACAATATTAGCAACAGAGATTTACTTTATTGTTGTAGTTCATCCAATAAATGTACACTCAGTAAAAACATCTCCTCAACTATTAAAGTGTACTGCTGGCTTCAAAGCTAAATTGTGTGAACCAAGATGACAGAAAGAGATTTGCTCGAACAGCTTCATAATCGACTGTCAGTGACCACAGCCAGTTCCTCTTCCCCACCCTGCACCAGGATATGTGGATCCTAGGGCACCTGACGACTCACCAATAGACAATCCCTTCGGAGGACAACATACTCCACTCGAGTGATCGCACCGCTAGGAAAGCTGCATCATTCAAGCACTGAACATTCAGATAAAGGCAAGATGCTGGAAATCCAGAGAAGCACACACAAAATGCAGGAGAAACTCTGCAGGTCAGGCAGCATCTGCGGAGGGGAATAAACAGTCAACGTTTCAGGTCAAGACCCTTCATCAGGACTGCAGATAAAGAGGTTTCTTGCTTCAGCCCAGCCTCAGCTGGAGCACATAATCTAACTCAGTGCTTGAATGTGTGGAGGACAGTGGCGGGGGGTGGGGGAGGGAGTTGCTGTGGGAGCGGTGAAGTCATTCGGAAGTTCCTTTCATAGTCAAAGACCCCACTCACTCCGAGAATTCTCTGTTCTCCCCTCTCCCACAGGACAGAAGATACAAAAACCTGAAATCCAGTACCACTAGGCTCAAGGACAAATTCTGCCTCAGATTTTTAAATAGTGTCTAGTACAATAACATGGACACTTGAGCTCAAACTCTGTCTCCTTATAACCTTGAAGCTTACTGTCTCCCAACGCTGCACTTCCAAACACTTTCAACCTTGTTCCGCCAAAATGCACTGAAACGGTCCGTACAGACAGTGTACAAGTTGTAATGGAATGGTCCGTACGGAGAATAGACAAGTCTTTCACTGCAGCTAACAATAATAAACAAATTCAGCAATCTTTTATAACTTACCAATTTAAAGTTGAGCTCCTGATCTCGCAATTATCTCAACATGGCCCTTGCACCCTTGCTCACTCAACCTGTCCTCTTAAAATGTGCTCTCTAATCCAGACAGCATCCTGGAAAATCTCCTCTGCACCCTCTCTAATCCAGACAGCATCCTGGAAAATTTCCTCTACACCCTCTCTAATCCAGACAGTATCCTGAAAATCTCTTCTACACCCTCTCTAATCCGGACAGCATCCTGGAAAATCTCCTTTTCACCCTCACTAATCCAGACAGTATCCTGAAAATCTCTTCTACACCTTCTCTAATCCGGACAGCATCCTGGAAAATCTCCTCTGCACCCTCTATAAAGCTTCCACATCCTTCCAAGGATGAGGTGAACAAAACTGAACATAATGCTCCACGCTGGTGGTCGAACCAGAGTTTTATAGAACTGCAACATCACCTCATGGCTTCATCACCTCAACTCAACAGCCAACTGATGAAGTCCAACACTCCACACTGCTTCTCCACCGCCCTGTTAACTTGCATTGCAACTTTGAGGGACCTATGGATGTGGGACCCCAAGATCCCTCTGTTCCTCCACACTGCCAAAAATCCTGCCATTAACCCTGTAGTCTGCCTTCCAAAGTGAATCACTTCACACATCTCTGAATTGAACTCCATCTGCCACTTCTCAGCCCAGCTCTGTATCCTGTCAACGTCTCATTGCAAACCTCAACCTTCCATTCTAACCACAACAGTAAAGAGCTCTTCAGGACTATGTCAGGCACCAGAGTATTGGATCCCAACGTATTCTGAGTGCCCCAATTAGTTCATTGTTGAACAAGAGCTGTTAGTCGTTCAGAGTTTCTTGTGGTTTTCTCCAGCGACTCGCTCTTTGTGATACCGTTTCCTGGTGCTTTCTTTTAAAACGTGAAGTTTATTTCAATAAGCTCAGTGTGTCCATGTTATTTGTATTATTTAAGCAGATGCCTGATTAGTGCTAATCATGGGGTCCTAGCTTTGAGAATATTACATCTCACAGTGATGCTTGGCTGAGCCACTGATGTTCTGCTGTAAATATTGTGAAGAAACACTGGTCATTGTCTCTGTATTGGAGTATGTCTTTCCTCCGCAGTCGGGCTCTGACAATGCCAGCACACATCATGATAACTCCATCAACATTCATGTCAACTGCAAATTTACTAACCCACCCTCCACTTCCTCATCCATGTCATTTATGAAATCCACAGAGACACTTGACTATCTAAACAGAGATATTGACTATCTGTACAGAGACATTGACCAGAGACATCTGGCTATCGAAACAGAAACATTGACCAGAGACAGGAGACTATCTGTACATCAATTCCCGAGTTTTCCATAACCTTTCATGCTGCTGACAATACAACCGTGATTACTCATCCCAGAACAATCTCCCTTTCGAAGCCTCCACCATCCTTTGCTGGCGACGTGGTAGTCCAGATACGGCACAGTAACGAGAGCATAACCCGCTGTAAAATCGATTGGGGTTTGATTGCCACTGCTGATGTAGGCAGTTTGTACATTCTTCCCATGACCATATGGATTTCTGCCACCTTTGTTAGAGTTGTCCACAGAAACATGCCAGGTAAAGATTTGAACATGGCTGGTGGGAAATCAGGATGTGGGCTTAGGAAATGAAACTTGTCAAAACCATCAGATCATCATCGTTATTATGTGCCACGTCGTATGACATCATCATTATGTTCCATGTTGTATGACATGGGTGATCATGGTCTTTCTATGACAGTGATTGTTCTTGGCAAATTTTTCTACAGAAGTGGTTTGCCATTGCCCTTTTCTGGGCAGTGTCTTTACAAGATGGGTGACCCCAACCAATATCAGTACTCATCAGAAGCTGTCTGCCTGGCGTCAGTGATCACATAACCAGGACTTGTGATATGCACCAGCCGCGCATACGACCATCCACCACCTGCTCCCATAGATTCACGTCACCCTGATCGGCGGGGGGGTGGGGGTGGCTAAGCAGCTGCTACACCTTGCTGAGGGGTGACCTGCAGGCTAGTGGAGGGAAGGAGTATCTTACACCTCCTGTGGTAGAGTTGTATCTCCACCCCATCACCCAACATTGGATAGAGGCTGACTGCTATAATTAAAATAAGATTAAGCTTTATTTGTCACATGTACATTGAAGCACACAATGAAATGCTCCATTTGTGTCAATGCCCAACACAGTCCGAGGCTGTGCTGAGAGCAGCTCTTAGATCTCACTATGCTTCCAGCCCACAACTCACTAACCCTGACCGCTACGCATTTGGAATGTCGGAGGAAAGCCACGTGGTCACAGGGAGAATGTGCAGTCTCCTGACAGAGAAAGACAGGAATCCAAATGGATGGTTGGTCATTGGTGCTGTAGAGTAACTGCACTGACTGCTGCACTGTCCTGTCACCGTCCTGCGATACCGTCCCACCGTCCTGTGATACTGTCTCACTGTCCTGTGATACCATTGCACCATCCTGTGATACCGTCACACCGTCCTGTGATACCATCGCACCGTCCTGTGATACCGTCCCACCGTCCTGTGATACTGTCTCACTGTCCTGTGATACCGTCCCACCATCCTGCGATACCATCACACCGTCCTGTGATACCGTCCCACCGTCCTGTGATACCATCACACCGTCCTGTGATACCGTCACACCGTCCTGTGATACCGTCTCACTGTCCTGTGATACCGTTACACCATCCTGTGATACCGTCTCACTGTCCTGTGATACCATTGCACCGTCCTGTGATACCGTCTCACTGTCCTGTGATACTGTCACACCGTCCTGTGATACCGTCTCACTGTCCTGTGATACCGTCACACCGTCCTGTGATACCGTCACACTGTCCTGTGATACCGTCTCACTGTCCTGTGATACCGTCTCACTGTCCTGTGATACCATCGTACCATCCTGCGATACCATCACACTGTCCTGCGATACCGTCTCACCGTCCTGTGATACCGTCACACCATCCTGTGATACCGTCACACCGTCCTGTGATACCGTCACACCATCCTGTGATACCGTCACGCCGTCCTGTGATACCGTTGCACCCGCAAGCTGAATAATTTTCAATTAAAATCTGGCTGAAATAAGAAGACGCTGGCATGTTTGCTCCATTATGCCATAATCATCACAAAGGAGCTGACTGTGTGCAGAGGGCTGGATTGATGGCCCTGTTATGACAGCAGTACAATGCCAATTGACATAGAAGATGTGAACATTTTCTTACTCTCTGTGGGTTCTAACAAAATTCTTACATAAAATGATTTGTTGTTTAATTTAACTTGTGCCATGTTGATGCAAATTGGTTTTAAATAGTCGTGTTTGTAGTCCTGGGCTTTGATATGTAAAGTGCTCTGTGTTTAGACGGAACTGTTAGCTTCTGTCTTTGTATATAATGAATTCAGTAAACCTGAGACTGGTTGGACTGACACGATTGCAAACATTGCGAACACGTGCAGTGCAATAACGGAATGCGAAATTGGATTGAGCACATAAAGTATTGAGGAATTCCAGCAGGAAATGCAGGAGATATGAGCGGAATGGCTGATTGGAGGGTGAAGAACAGTGATGTTTCACAGATTAGGGCCTCTGCTCAAAATGCCGGATGAAGATGATAGTCTCAGTGACTGTTTGCACTGTGGTCCCGTGAAGGATCTATTACTAGAATTCCAACTCCACTCACTCAGGAGGAGTTTAATTAGTGGATGATTAACCCTGCAACAGGCAAAAGCTACTAACATTGCAAGCCCAGTGTAGTGCTTTGCATCTCGACAAACCGAATGGTTAACGCAGACCCATTCTCTGGGCTGGGAGCTGGAGGACCGCTGTGCACAATTTCAAAGCCACAGCTCAAAGTGCAGACATCTCACAATATACAACCCTGAGCTTCCTGTTCTGCAGGTATACACAATAAATACATCATCGAATAATAACCAGGAAGGAATCGATGAAAGACCGCGCCAAGTCGGGTGTTCAACCACTGTGCAAAAGACAACAAACTGCAAATACAAAAGGAAAGAAGTAATAATAATAAATAAATAAACAGTAAATATTGAGAACATGAGATGAAGAGTCCTTGAAAGTGAATCCATTGGCTGTGGGAACATTTCGATGAAGGGACAAGTGAAGTTGAGTGAAGTTATCCTTTTTGGTTCAAGCTGAACGGTTGAGGGTAATAACTGTTCCTGGACCTGGTGGAGTGAGTCCTGAGGCTCCTGAATGTTTTTCCTGATGGCAACAGCGTGTCCTGGGTGGTGGGGGTCCCTGATGATGAACTTCTTATAGATGTGCTCAATGTTGGGAGGGCTTTACCCGTGATGGACTGGGCTGCATCCACTGCTTTTTGTAAGATTTTCCATTCAAGGGCATTTGTGTTTCCATACCAGGCTGTGATGCAGCCAGTCAATACAATCTCCACCCACACACCTATAGAAATCTGTCAAGGTTTTAGATGTCGTGCCGAATCTTTGCAACCTCCTGAGAAAGTAGAGATGCTGCCGTGCTTTCTTCATAATGGCACTTGTGTGCTGGGCCCAGGGCAGATCCTCCAAAATAATAACACCGAGGAATTTGAAGTTGCTGATTCTCCGATGAGAACTGGCTCATGGGCCTCTGGTTTCCTCCTGCTGAGGTCCAACCAGCTCCATGGTCTTGCTGACACTGAGCGAGAGGCTGTTGCTCTGCAATACTCCGCCAGGTTTTCATCTCCCTCCTGTACACTGATCCATCATCGCTTTGGTTCGGCCAACAACAGTGGTGTCGTTACCAAACTTGAATGTGGCATTGGAGCTGTGCTTAGCCACACAGTCATAGGTGTAAAGCGAGTAGAGCAGGGGGCTAAGCACACAGTCTTGTGGTGCTCCTGTGCTGATGGAGATTATGGAGGAGATGGGATCACCATACAGAGATTGTTGTTTCCATGGAGATTGTGGAGATGTTGTTACCATGTGGAGATTGTTGTTACCATGGGGATTGTGGAGGTGTTGTTACCATGTGGAGATTGTTGTTACCATGGGGATTGTGGAGGTGTTGTTACCATGTGGAGATTGTTGTTAACATGGAGATTGTGGAGATGTTGTTACCATGTGGAGATTGTGGAGATGTTGTTGCAATGTGTAATACTGTGAAGAGCAGGTAGAAAGAAAGCAAAGAGCTGATTATTGACTCCAGGAGGAAGAAGCCAGAGGTTCATGTGGCAGTCCCCATTGGAGGATCAGATATGGAGAGGGTCAGTAACTTTAAATTGCTTGGCGTTATCATTTCAGAGAATTGGTCCCGGGTCCAGCACACATGCCATCATAAAGAAGGCACGACAGCGCCTCTTTTTCCTTAGAAGGTCGTGTAGATTCAGCATGCTGCCAAAAACAATTACAAACTTGTGGAGAGAACCCTGACTGGCTGCATCACAGCCTGGTAAGGAAACAGCAACGGCCAGGAATCAGGAATGGAAAAGGCTGCAGAAAGTGGTGAATACAGCCCAGTCCATCACAGGAAACACCCTCCCATATCACTGAACACATCAGACAGTGATGGATACAGTCCGTCCATCACAGGAAACACCCTCCCCATCACTGAACACATCAGACAGTGATGGATACAGTCCGTCCATCACAGGAAACACCCTCCCCATCACTGAACACATCAGACAGTGAATATACAGTCCGTCCGTCACAGGAAACACCCTCCCCATCACTGAACACATCAGACAGTGAATATACAGTCCGTCCATCACAGGAAACACCCTCCCCATCACTGAACACAGCAGAAAGTGGTGAATACACTCCAGTCCATCACAGGAAACACCCTCCCAATCACTGAACACATCAGACAGTGAATATACAGTCCGTCCATCACAGGAAACACCCTCCCCATCACTGAACACAGCAGAAAGTGGTGAATACAGCCCAGTCCATCACAGGAAACACCCTCCCCATCACTGAACACATCAGACAGTGATGGATACAGCCCAGTCCATCACAGGAAACACCCTCCCCATCACTGAACACATCAGACAGTGATGGATACAGTCCGTCCATCACAGGAAACACCCTCCCCACCACTGAACACATCAGACAGTGATGGATACAGCTCAGTCCATCACAGGAAACACCCTCCCCATCACTGAACACATCAGACAGTGATGGATACAGTCCGTCCATCACAGGAAACACCCTCCCCATCACTGAACACATCAGACAGTGATGGATACAGTCCGTCCATCACAGGAAACACCCTCCCCATCACTGAACACATCAGACAGTGATGGATACAGTCCGTCCATCACAGGAAACACCCTCCCCATCACTGAACACATCAGACAGTGAATATACAGTCCGTCCGTCACAGGAAACACCCTCCCCATCACTGAACACATCAGACAGTGAATATACAGTCCGTCCATCACAGGAAACACCCTCCCCATCACTGAACACATCAGACAGTGATGGATACAGTCCGTCCATCACAGGAAACACCCTCCCCATCACTGAACACATCAGACAGTGATGGATACAGTCCGTCCATCACAGGAAACACCCTCCCCATCACTGAACACATCAGACAGTGATGGATACAGTCCGTCCATCACAGGAAACACCCTCCCCATCACTGAACACATCAGACAGTGATGGATACAGTCCGTCCATCACAGGAAACACCCTCCCCATCACTGAACACATCAGACAGTGATGGATACAGTCCGTCCATCACAGGAAACACCCTCCCCATCACTGAACACATCAGACAGTGATGGATACAGTCCGTCCATCACAGGAAACACCCTCCCCATCACTGAACACATCAGACAGTGAATATACAGTCCGTCCGTCACAGGAAACACCCTCCCCATCACTGAACACATCAGACAGTGAATATACAGTCCGTCCATCACAGGAAACACCCTCCCCATCACTGAACACAGCAGAAAGTGGTGAATACAGTCCAGTCCATCACAGGAAACACCCTCCCAATCACTGAACACATCAGACAGTGAATATACAGTCCGTCCATCACAGGAAACACCCTCCCCATCACTGAACACAGCAGAAAGTGGTGAATACAGCCCAGTCCATCACAGGAAACACCCTCCCCATCACTGAACACATCAGACAGTGATGGATACAGCCCAGTCCATCACAGGAAACACCCTCCCCATCACTGAACACATCAGACAGTGATGGATACAGTCCGTCCATCACAGGAAACACCCTCCCCACCACTGAACACATCAGACAGTGATGGATACAGCTCAGTCCATCACAGGAAACACCCTCCCCATCACTGAACACATCAGAAAGTGATGGATACAGCTCAGTCCATCACAGGAAACACCCTCCCCATCACTGAGCACATCAGACAGTGATGGATACAGTCCCGTCCATCACCGGAAACACCCTCCCCATCACTGAGCACATCAGAAAGTGATGGATACAGTCCGTCCATCACAGGAAAACCCTCCCCATCACTGAACACATCAGAAAGTGATGGATACAGTCCGTCCATCACAGGAAACACCCTCCCCATCACTGAACACATCAGACAGTGATGGATACAGTCCGTCCATCACAGGAAACACCCTCCCCATCACTGAACACATCAGACAGTGAATATACAGTCCGTCCGTCACAGGAAACACCCTCCCCATCACTGAACACATCAGACAGTGAATATACAGTCCGTCCATCACAGGAAACACCCTCCCCATCACTGAACACAGCAGAAAGTGGTGAATACAGTCCAGTCCATCACAGGAAACACCCTCCCCATCACTGAACACATCAGACAGTGAATATACAGTCCGTCCATCACAGGAAACACCCTCCCCATCACTGAACACAGCAGAAAGTGGTGAATACAGCCCAGTCCATCACAGGAAACACCCTCCCCATCACTGAACACATCAGACAGTGAATATACAGTCCGTCCATCACAGGAAACACCCTCCCCATCACTGAACACAGCAGAAAGTGGTGAATACAGCCCAGTCCATCACAGGAAACACCCTCCCCATCACTGAACACATCAGACAGTGATGGATACAGCCCAGTCCATCACAGGAAACACCCTCCCCATCACTGAACACATCAGACAGTGATGGATACAGTCCGTCCATCACAGGAAACACCCTCCCCACCACTGAACACATCAGACAGTGATGGATACAGCTCAGTCCATCACAGGAAACACCCTCCCCATCACTGAACACATCAGAAAGTGATGGATACAGCTCAGTCCATCACAGGAAACACCCTCCCCATCACTGAGCACATCAGACAGTGATGGATACAGTCCCGTCCATCACCGGAAACACCCTCCCCATCACTGAGCACATCAGAAAGTGATGGATACAGTCCGTCCATCACAGGAAAACCCTCCCCATCACTGAACACATCAGAAAGTGATGGATACAGTCCGTCCATCACAGGAAACACCCTCCCCATCACTGAACACATCAGACAGTGATGGATACAGTCTGTCCATCACAGGAAACACCCTCCCCATCACTGAACACATCAGACAGTGATGGATACAGTCCGTCCATCACAGGAAACACCCTCCCCACCACTGAACACATCAGAAAGTGATGGATACAGTCCGTCCATCACCGGAAACACCCTCCCCACCACTGAACACATCAGAAAGTGATGGATACAGTCCGTCCATCACAGGAAAACCCCTCCCCATCACTGAACACATCAGAAAGTGATGGATACAGTCTGTCCATCACAGGAAAACCCCTCCCCATCACTGAACACATCAGAAAGTGATGGATACAGTCTGTGCATCACAGGAAACACCCTCCCCATCACTGAACACATCAGAAAGTGATGGATACAGCTCAGTCCATCACAGGAAACACCCTCCCCATCACTGAGCACATCAGACAGTGATGGATACAGTCCCGTCCATCACAGGAAACACCCTCCCCATCACTGAACACATCAGACAGTGATGGATACAGTCTGTCCATCACAGGAAAACCCCTCCCCACCACTGAACACATCAGACAGTGATGGATACAGTCCGTCCATCACAGGAAACACCCTCCCCACCACTGAACACATCAGAAAGTGATGGATACAGTCCCGTCCATCACAGGAAACACCCTTCCCATCACTGAACACATCAGAAAGTGATGGATACAGTCCGTCCATCACAGGAAACACCCTTCCCATCACTGAACACATCAGACAGTGATGGATACAGTCCCGTCCATCACAGGAAACACCCTCCCCATCACTGAACACATCAGACAGTGATGAATACAGTCTGTCCATCACAGGAAAACCCCTCCCCATCACTGAACACATCAGACAGTGATGGATACAGTCCGTCCATCACCGGAAAACCCCTCCCAACCACTGAACTCATCCGACAGTGATGGATACAGTCCGTCCGTCACAGGAAACACCCTCCCCATCACTGAACACATCAGACAGTGATGGATACAGTCCGTCCGTCACAGGAAAACCCCTCCCCACCACTGAACACATCAGAAAGTGATGGATACAGTCCGTCCATCACAGGAAACACCCTCCCCATCACTGAACACATCAGACAGTGATGGATACAGTCCGTCCGTCACAGGAAAACCCCTCCCCACCACTAAACACATCAGACAGTGATGGATACAGTCCGTCCATCACAGGAAACACCCTCCCCATCACTGAACACATCAAAAAGTGATGGATACAGTCTGTCCATCACAGGAAAACCCCTCCCCATCACTGAACACATCAGAAAGTGATGGATACAGTCTGTGCATCACAGGAAACACCCTCCCCATCACTGAACACATCAGACAGTGATGGATACAGCTCAGTCCATCACAGGAAACACCCTCCCCATCACTGAGCACATCAGAAAGTGATGAATACAGTCCGTCCATCACAGGAAACACTCTCCCCATCACTGAACACATCAGAAAGTGATGGATACAGTCCGTCCATCACAGGAAACACCCTCCCCATCACTGAACACATCAGACAGTGATGGATACAGTCCGTCCATCACAGGAAACACCCTCCCCATCACTGAACACATCAGACAGTGAATATACAGTCCGTCCATCACAGGAAACACCCTCCCCATCACTGAACACATCAGAAAGTGATGGATACAGTCAGTCTATCACAGGAAACACCCTCCCCATCACTGAACACATCAGAAAGTGATGGATACAGTCCAGTCCATCACAGGAAAACCCTCCCCATCACTGAACACATCAGACAGTGATGGATACAGTCCGTCCATCACAGGAAACACCCTCCCCATCACTGAACACATCAGAAAGTGATGGATACAGTCAGTCTATCACAGGAAACACCCTCCCCATCACTGAGCACATCAGACAGTGATGGATACAGTCCGTCCATCACAGGAAACACCCTCCCCACCACTGAACACATCAGACAGTGATGAATACAGTCCGTCCGTCACAGGAAAACCCTCCCCATCACTGAGCACATCAGACAGTGATGGATACAGTCCGTCCATCACAGGAAACACCCTCCCCACCAGTGAGCACATTCACAAGGAGTGCTGCTATAAGAAAGCAGCTTCACCCACCATCCAGGCCATGCGCTCTTCTCAATACTACCATTGGGCAGGAGCTCCAGGAGTCTTAGGTGCCACACCAGCATGTAGGAACAGCTGTCACCCTTCAACCATCAGGCTTCTGAACCAGAAGGGATAACTTCACTCACTACCACTCTGAACTGATTCCACAAACTACACACTCACTTTCAAGGACTCTACAACTCATGTTCTCAATATTATTTATTTATTTATTTGCATAATTTGTCTTCTTTTACACATTGGTTACTTATCAGTATTTGTTTGTGTGTAGCTTTTCACCATCTCTATTGTGTTTCTTTGTACTTATGTGAACGTCCAAAGGACAATGAATCTCAGGGTGACATAAACATACTTTGATATAAATTTACTTTGGCTTTGGGTATTGCCGTGGATTTATCCGGTTCTGGCCCTTCCTGATTCAGAAATTAAATTCCTTTCACTTGCTTTCAGCTGATGGGACCCACAGCTCTGAAATCCACCCCACCCCACGCCCCAACTCTTACCCCTCCTTTTAACCTACCTCAGGATGTGTCTTTGCTTATCCCTGACGTTGTCCTCATCTCTGTCCGAGTCTGACACTTTGTTTGATAAAGGTTCCTGGAGCCGCACAACGCTTCACAGCGCCAGTGACTGGGGGTTCAGTTCCTGCTGCTTTCCGCGGGGAGTCTGCACGTTCTCCCTGTGACCACATGGGTTTCCTCTGGGTGCTCCCATTTCCTCCTAACTTCTAAAGATGTATGGATTTGAACTAATAAGTTCTGCCTGTGCTACCTTGGCGCAGGAAGCATGGCAACACTTGTGGGCTGCCCAGTGCACATAAGACCATAGACACAGGAGCAGAATGAGGCCATTCAGCCCGTCGAGTCTGCTCCACCATTCCATCATGGCTGATCCCGTATCCCCTCTGCCCCATACACCTGCCATCTCACCATATCCTCTGATGCCCTGACTGATCAGGAAACGATCAACTTCAGCCTTAAATGTACGCACCGACGTGGCCTCCACCGCAGTCTGTGACAGAGCATTCCACAGATTCACTACTGTCTGGCTAAAAAAATTCTTCCTAAAGGATCACCCCTCAGTTCCGAGTCTGTGCCCTCTAATTCTGGATACCTTCACCACAGGAAACATCCCCTCCACATCCACCCTATCCAGTACTTTCAACATTCAGTAGGTTTCAATGAGATCCCCCTGCATTCTTCTGAATTCCAGTGATACAGGCCCAAGGCTGCGAAACGCTTCTCGTATGTTAACCCCTTCATTGCCGGAATCATCCTTGTGGCCCTCCTCTGAACTCTGTCCAATGACAGCACATCCTTTCTGAGATATGGAGCCCAGTACTGTTGACAATGCTCCAAGTGCGGCCTAATTAGTGTCTTATAAATGCTCACTATTATCTCCTTGCTTTTATATTCAATTCTTCTTGAAATAAATGCCAACATTGCACTTATCTTCTTTACCAGTCTCAACCTGTAAAGTAACCTTCCGGGAGTCTTGCACGAGAACTCCTAAGTCCCTCTGCACCTCTGATGTTTGAACCTTCTCCCCATTTAGATAATAGTCTGCACTACTGTTCCTTTTACCAAAATGCATTATCATACATTTCCCAACACTGTGTTCCATCTGCCACTTTTTTTCCCAAGTCCTGCTGCAATCGCATTGCTTCCTCAGTATTACCTACCCCTCCACTTGTCTTCTATCATCCGCAAACTTTGCCTCAAAGCCATCAATTCCATTATCTAAATCATTAACAAATAATGTGAAAAGCAACGGTCCCAACACTGACCCCTGAGGGACACCACTAGTCACCGGCAGCCAACCAGAAAAGACCCCTTTATTCCCACTCGCTGCCTCCTGCCTGTCAGCCATTCCTCTGTCCATGCTGGTATCTTTCCTGTAACGCCACAGGATTTTATCTTGTTAAGCAGCTTCGCACTTCGCATTTCACTGTATGTTTCGATGCACATGTAACAAATCAATATAACCTTTATCTTTCTTATGGTCTTGACCCCAGAGCAAGTCTGTGATTACCTCTTGCACTGTTCTGCTCTGTGGTGTAGTGTGACAGTATTTGATGAAGGTTCCTGAGAAGTGCACGGTGTTTCACTCATGAGGCTTCACAGGCAATGTGCCAATATCAATCCTGGAGAAGCGTCTCGGTCCAAAATGTCGACTGTTTACTCTTTTCCATAGATGCCGGCTGGTGTGAGGAGTCCCTCCAGCATTTTGTGTGTGTTACTGTCAATATCGGCTGTGTTT